>NC_079368.1:28569855-28677355 GCF_021018895.1 Seriola aureovittata | reverse complement strand
TTGTTCTGTTTGTCTCATCTCCCCATCGAAGGTGTTTGATGTTGATGATGTCTGTGCCATGTTTATTTATGCATCGTTGAATTGAATAGAACATTTCGTGTGACAGATTTGGTGTCTTTGTTGGGTGCTGTGTCGCACTGAGTCATGCACCATGTGTTTAATGACACCAGTACATCAGTCAGTTGCACTTTCACCACCACCATCAGTAAAACTCTTTTATCCACAAATAGGTTTTAAAATCCCATCATTTATTCTCTTGAACAGATATATGCAGAGAGAAACATCCTGGATATCAAAGACTTCCAGGTGACGGACGTACTCGGAGAGAAAGGCATCATCATGGTCGGACCAAACTCCGACCTGCATGACGACACCTCTCTGCCGCCACTCAGTCACTTCATCGTCAAACTGTCCACCTTCGGGCTGGACACGGAGTACGTCTCTGAGGCTGCGCTAACCAAGGAGCGCCAGCTCCAGTCCTTCCATCCTGACTACGCTGTGAACTGCCATCATCCTGAGGGAGGGGTCGTATCTGAGGAGAGGCAACAGGCCGACGCTGCTCTGCTGCATCAGGTGCATGAAACAGACGGTCGGTTTCCTCGTAAAGAGGAAAGGACCAGGCAGCATGACCTTTCTCACAAGTTACATCAGAACACCGTGAAACATTCTTTTAGTGAATTCAGGGCCAACGCAGACAGTGGCAGTGTTAATCAGATGACCTGTGAGGCAGAGTATCTGATGAACTCTTCATTTCTGGGGAAAACTGGTGTTGAAACAGTGACTGGACAGACAGACTCCTCTTATCTGATGTGTGAGACTGAATACATAGCAAGCAGCTGCTTTGCTGCAAAAATTCCAGATGTAGACAGAGCCAGTGTTGCATGCTAGGTCATCGACATCATTAGAAAAATAGGATCAAGAGGCTGTAGCTACGCTAGCGACCTCTTGTGGCTGTTAACATTCATTAACAGCCTCTAAAAGTGTCTTTGTATTTATCTGGACTCACTGTCAGTCTGATCAGACTCAGTTTTGCTTAGCGTAGGACGATAGAATAGGATGCTAACAAGCCTGCAGTTAGCATGTTGTTGGTGTGTTAATGCTAAGATAATGTTGGATGCTAGCTCGTTAGCTTGACTATCATGGCATCTTGCATAAAGTGGACTAGAGCCGAGTGATATATCTATAATGTATGCAGATTGCATGTCAACATGCTCATGTTAAGTATGTATTTTTTATCGTGTTAGCATGCATAGGCTTTATTTACTTCATCAACATGTTTGTCATAATGTTGCCATAAACAAGGAGAATCACAAATATTAGGCAACTTAAAACTCCAATATTTTCTTCTTCTGCTGTGTTTTATTTTTTAAGTGTTGATCCATAAAAAGATGTATTTGTGGTTTTAAGAACCAGAAACCATCTCAGTGTAGTTTTACATCTCCTCTCTCAGGCTTCTCTCTGCAGCTCTAGTAACAACAGGTCGGTGAGCCAATCAGAGGAGAGGAGGCGTTGAGGTCACTGTGACCTCACAAAACATGTTTTTGGCCATATCGCAACAATCCATATGCTAATTAACAAGATAAAACATAGGTGATCCCTCTTATGAAATTCCTTCAAAGTCAAACTACCTGACACACAGATGAGGCAGTAATTCTAGTTCTGGTCTTACAGTCAATCAGTCGTCTTGAATACTGTTTAAACTCTTATTTACTAGACGTGTAGTATAACTATTCCCTACTATAGCAGTAATAGGGAGTTGTTGAATGTCACAGTGTAGCTGCTTTATGAGAACTTGAAGAAAAACAACAGAGCTGACTTACGGCCAAGTGTTTATTTTTTTTCCATGTTAGTTTTGACACGATTGGAATGAGGCTTGGACAATAAACTGTTGCTCGTGTTACATGATATCTGTCTGTGGTGTGTTCCTGCAACAAACAGGCTGCTGCTGTTTGTGGACGACAGCTCTCTGTATTTGTCTGGTATCATGACAAACATCGTGTTCACCGGTTTTTATTTGATCCATCGTCACACGGCAAGTTCCCGACTTTAAACCCGAGAGCTCGAGAGACTGCTGCTTTGTGTTTGAGTGTTTGAGAACTTTCTCATTTCATTCGCCTTCGTCTTTGCCTTGAACTGCACAGACTGTCTCTTTCACATACAGGCAGTGCGTTCAAATGAGTCATTTAACAGTAAGAACCATTAGACCGTCCGGAGGTCAAGGGTCACAGGCCGGAGGTTAGAGGTTAGAGTTCATGCCGATCCAGTGTCTGATCAGCTGGTGGGCGATGGTCTGTCTGGGAGGGATGGTGAAGGCGGGACGGGCTCCTCTGAACAAGGAGTCGATCACCTAAACGTTTTCATACAGATGTGTTCACATGAAAACAGCTGGTCAGTAAACATCTGATGTGAAACCTGTTCTCCATCCACTGACACTTTAATACAGACACACAATGCTCTCATCAAAGCATTTATATCTGATCATACAACTGGACAAGCAAAGAAAATAATTTGTGATTTTAATGGTTTAATTTTTTCTTCATTTAATGTTAATCATTATAAATGATTAAAATTTTTAAATTGCATTTAAAATAATACACTATTTATTAAACCAATATGTTTTACTCATGTTAATATTATTTTAGCATTTTACATCAAATTGTCATTATTACTGTTTGTAAAGCAACTCATTGATTTCAACTCAACCATCTCCATGACAACCTGAGTCAACACCATGCACTGATGAAGACCATGAGATACAGCTGAAATCTCCGGTCAGTTATGAAGCTTCAAGCTCTAATTATCATTTTAATGATTGTCATCAGTGTCAGTAATACTGAAACTATCATCAGTGGTAGTTGCGCTGATAGCAGAATTTGTTATGGTTGTACCTGTTGCCGTGGGAACCAGCGAGCCTCCTCAATCTCATTCTCGTCCACTCTGATGTCGGTCGATATGGCGACGGCGAGGCAGCCAATCATGAGGTTGGACGGCATCGGCCAGGGCTGGCAGGAGACGTACTGGACCGGTCCGACCTTCACGCCGCTCTCCTCCTCCACCTCCCGCCTCACCGCCTCCTCCACCGTCTCCCCTGCAGGAACACGAGGGCAGAGGAGGTCACGTGAGTGTGTGACGTTCACTACACAAAGTGTGTGTGTGTGCGTGCGTGTGTGTGTGTTACCAGGCTCTATGAATCCAGCCAGACAGGAGAACATGCCAGCTGGGAACATCTTCTTCCTTCCCAGTAAACACTGGTTTCCATCAGGGTGGATCACCAGCATGATGACGACAGGATCTGAAAACACACGGAGGCCAGAGAAGCTGTATTTACACACAAAAAATTTTGAATTAAAAGTTTTCCTTTAAGATCAATTAGAACTCCATATTTTCTTCTTTGTTTTATTTGAAGAAGATTTGAATAAGAAGATATATTTGTGGTTTTAAGCACCAAAAACCATGCAACATATTTTCTGTGTGATCCAAGAATCCAGCAAGGTTTGGATGGTGGGTCCAGGTGGGCGGGGCTTGGTGACTGCTTTGTTGTGACATCACAAAGTTGCAGAAGTGCTGACGGCTGGTTTTAAGGCTCAGTTTCTGAATACAGGCTGTGTGCATTTCTCTGTGGACTGAGGCTTTGATACTTTCACAGTATTAATATAGAAGCTAGAGCTGATCTATAATCACACTACACATGGATATCTATTTTTATATGATATAATTAAGGACCTTTAAGTTGATTTACATTTACGTGTTACAGCTCTGCTGATTGACGACTAATTGATTAACTATCTGTCAAATAATCGGTTGATTGGCTAATTGTTTTAGCATTATTTAGGTAGAAACTGAACTAAAACCTACAATCGACCTACAAACCGCCTGGTTTTTAAACACAGCTAACAACCTGCAGGTATCTCCACTCAGCGTTAACAGCCTTGATCAGGAGCAGGCGGGGAACAGAAGGTGGGTGGCGCTTCGTACCGACTCGTGGGTAGCAAGTGTTGTGAACCCCCTGCAGGCTCCTGCAGTCGGCGTTCAGGCAGCTCCTCTTGTAGCCTCCCTCCTCCAGCTTGGTGCTGCTGCCACATGTCGGACAGAAGCTGTAGCGGCTGTGCCAGGCCAACACCGACCGAGCCTGGGCCACCACTCCTGCAGGGGCAAGAGAGGGGGACGAAGTTAGTTATAAAATATGGAAGTTATATCAAATCAGTTGTTCTGGTTGAGATAGAAGAGAGAGAGTGATGTTAAAAAAGTAGCTCTGCGTTTGTTTGTATAAATGACGACAAATGAACGATAACAACAAAGAGAATCCTGAATCTTCCTCACCGGCCTCGTCCTCGTTGAGTTTCAGCAGGTCTCTGTTGGGCGTCTTTGGGAAGGAGCAGTTCTTCTCTCTGCAGCGTTTAAGAAGCTCAGCTGCATCTTCATCTGTGCTGATGGCAAACCAAGCTGGAGGCTCCTGAACACCCTCCTCCGTCGGAGGGGAGGAGCTGGTGGTGGAGGAGGGGTTTTTCCTCCTCTCCACTCCGAGGAAGACGAGCACAGTGGCGGGTTTCTGGAGAAGGTCTTTCACTGCGTCGTATCTGAAGCGACACAGCTTGGTGTCGCCCTGTTTGGGTCAGAATCACAGTCAGACTGAGCAACCACGTCGCTCCCGACGAGCTGCAACATCTCCACACTTCTGTTATTTAGCTTCCTATTCTGTTCGGTGGTGAAACTACAACTCTCTTTTGACGCTTTTGTTAATAAATTCCTCATCAATCACAAATACAAGCCTGCTCCTTTATGCTGATGATACAGTACTTTGGGGGTGTAAGGCAACGTCTCCAAGACGACCGATTTAGGCATGCTAGCATTCGATTCGTGTCTTACTATTCTATGACTTTCTATGCCACGTACCCCTGTGCTGCCGTCTTCCTGGGAGCTGCTGACCATGGGGCTGAGGTTGGAGAACAGGAGGTAGACTGTGTCGGGGTCGCTCTGTTTGGCCTCCAGCCACACCTTGTCTGTCCTCTTACCGCTCAGTCGATCCAGCGTCTCTCTGCTGAAGTAGTTTTCCTGCTGGCTGAGGTCAGAGCCCGGCAGGATTCGCTGGCAGCCGTCGTCAGTCCGGCCCAGCAGGTTGGAGATGTGCCTGTGGCCCCAGAACTTGGCGATATCGAAGGCGGTCTGTGACGAACTGTTCACTGAGAACTTGTCACAACTTGAAGACGGAAGACGGAAAAGAGGTTAGAGGTTTCAGGTGTTAGGTTTTGTATCAAAAACGGGGGAAGACAATGAAGTCTGGGGTTAATCTTCACCATTTTCCCTTTGTATGTGGTTTTAGATTTTCATTATTCAAACTGCCTCCAATATTTTTTTTATATTCAAACTGAACAAATCACCTTATGTAATATATAAAGAAATTTATCACCAACTCTGCAGCTCCACAGAACTTTTTAACTCCTAGTCTCAGCCTCTTTCAGCCCATCGCTTTAGGCTTTCAGTTCCTGGTTTAGCCCGTAGTAAAACTATACATTTTCTGGTAAAGCCTCTTCAGCCTGTATTTCTTGCGTATTTCTTTTGCCTAATTAGCTTATTTTTATTTTACATTCACTTCCATTATTTACATTTACAGCGCTGCATGTCTGTCCGCTTGTGTTGGAGTTCTTCTGCCCCTAGTGGCTGAAACTGATTAATGCAGCTTTAAAGTATTACTCTAACCAAGTCCATCTTATAACTCACATACTGATGTCTTGAAAGATTGATTTAAAAAAAATGTTCATTACAAATTAAGCAGAAATGTAGCTCTGTGTTTGCCCATGTTATGTACAAAAAAAAAAATGCATGTACCCATGTGATACCAGTGTCTTCACCACATCATAGTGTCCATTGCGAGCAGCGAGCATCAGCGCCGTCCAGCCGCTGTACCCCGTCTGGTTGAGGAGCGAGGGGACCTGGGACAGCAGCGTGGACACCTGGGGCAGATCTCCTCTGGCTGCAGCATCCAGGAACCTCTCCACCATCTCCTCCTCCGCACTCAGCTGGAGGCTCGTCATTGTGACCGCCTGCACGAGAATGAACCTGGTGGTAACATACGATCAGACAAACACAGGTGTGGGAGCAACTTCAATTTATGACCTCACTATTTTTTTTAAAATCACGGTTATGGCCATGAATGTGGCAATTTTGATTTCAGAAATCAAAGGTGTGTTCGTGTTTGTACCTGTGCTCAACAGTTTATACAAGTACAGCTGACTGATAGCAATTGACTTTAATTGGCCACTATTTTGACAATTGTTTAAAGCCATTATTCATAAAAATAAAATAAAAAAAGCTCAACATTTCATGCCTCCTGCTTCTCAAATGTGAGGATTTGCTGCATGTTTCTTGTAATTATCTTAACAATTAAAACTACAAAACCAACTGTTGACAAAACAAGACACTTGAACGTGTCACTCTGGGTAACGCTGATGTGCATTTCTCACTATTTTCAACATCAAACAAAAAATCATCAGCAGAGAAAAAAATTCTTATCTTTAGTTTCAGCCTTATATAAAACAGTTAACCAACCAAGTGCAACAGTAAAATCCTGTTTGGATATGAATACATTAGTAATAATAATCTACAAATAATCTACATATAATAATATTATAACACTCACATGGGACATTTTTCTGCAGAGAACTTTTACTTTTGATACTTAAAGTACATTTACTTACACACTTTTATTTACAACATATATATATATATTATAACATTTTCAATTCATGCCTTTAACGTGTACTGGAGTATTTTTACAGTGTTGTATTAGTACTTTTATTTAATTAAAGTATCTGAGTACCACTGTAATTTACTCGGTGCCTTTATATTGCGTCTCCCTGGGGGGAGGATCCCTCCCTCTGATTGGTGCATACAACTGTCAATCACTCTAAGGCTCTGCCTATCAAATCACACACTGTTACAAAACGCAACTTGCATAAAACACCTTGGGAAACACGTGTGTTTCGCTTTAACCTTCCCGTCATGATGAAGTATGAGTCCTGCAGCTTTCCGTACAGAGTAACGTGGCGGTGTGTTAGCAGTCACCGTGTCGGTAACCAGGCCGAGCAGACAGGTGAAACAGCCGGTCAGTGGTCACTGTAGCTGCAGGTGGTTACAGTTGGAGCAGTCACACCTGGAGACAAACCTGTCACCTGTGTCTCTGCCGACAGTAAACTGCGCAGGACTGACTCGTTAAAGGGTTTTTTTTTAAGTCCTCAGAACCGGGTCTCACGTTTTCTGACTGACCCAGAAGTGACGACACGACCCGGGAGAAACTTCAGCGTCTGTCCGAGACTTTAAACACGATGAAAGCAGAAGATTTAAGCAGCAGCTTCAGATGAAATATTATTAAAGTCTCACCTGACTTCCGGTCCGTGCTGACTCCGGGTCGCAGTTGGTCTGTTATGTTGAAGAAAACGTGACGAGCTGCGTTCAAGAGCAGCGACGACGCTCAACCAGAACTGTGCTGCCTTCAAGTGCTCCTCACGCAAACGGGTTTCCGAAACTTTCAACAAAAATATATATTTTTTTTTGTCTTTTCTCATTTACTCATTTAAGTTATCGTTGCACAATGTTTAAAAAAAACATACAAAAGAAGAAGAATCACAAAAAGGGAAGAAAACGTTCCCAGTATTTGACACCAAAACAGCTTGAAATTAAAAATTCAGTTAATACATCTATTCTGTAACTCTTTAATATTTCTGCTTAACTTTTGAAACGATTTATAGGAATATTTAGGTGATTTACAGCAACATAACAAATCCAAATTATATTTATAATATATATAATTATTAATATAATTATATTGTTAGACAGATTCCACATTCCTCCTAAATGTTATTAATTTAATAACTTTATATATGAATTTGTTTATTTTTTAGCACATATTTCTATAATCTTTTGCACTAGTTGTTTTGTATTTATTGTATAAACTGTGAAAGGTATTCTAGAGTGTAATTCAGCTGCTGTTGCACATTACTTTTGTTGATAAAAATAGTTTTAAAAACTACAACAAAAAAAATCCTATGGAGACTCCAAATGCAACACTTTCTCTTCTGTCTGCTGTTGTTGAATGCAGCTTGCAGCATTTCTACTTTCACTGTTTCTTCCGTTCTGTGTTCATAAAGAGCAGAATAACAGTTTATCTGGAAACAGCCACACCAGTGTGGTTCCACGTGATTGTAGTGATTAAACAACTGAAGACACAGAGAATAACACAAATAAAATACTGATGATTCTGTAAATCACCTGTTAAAAAACTGTATTTTAAAGAAACTAAATGAGAAAACATAGAAAGTGATGATCCATAAACAATTTAAAAAAGCTGCTGAGACACAAGCTCGACAGACACGTGTGGTTTAGTTAATATTTTAATAAAATATGTACAAAATAATGTTATCAGTGCTTCGCTTCTTGAAACCCAGTGAAAACAAATAACTCCTTCATCACCACGTCACCTGTAAAACAACACACACTCTGGAATCATGATTTTTACCATGATAAATAAACTTGGACATAATAAGTTAATATTTACTGTAGTAAAACACACAGAACATACAGCCTGTTACTGCTGAGGAGAAAAGAAACAGACGTCCAAATGTTGATTGATTAATTTGTGAATGAGGAGCGACACATTTACTCCAATTAATCTGAATGGAAACAGAATTAGACTTCAACACTTTTTCTTTTCACAGCAGGAGAGTTTCACATCTGTCAATCTGTGACACTAAACTTTAAGCATGATACTAATGTGTGTGTGTGTGTGTGTGTGTGTGTGTGTGTGTGTGTGTGTGTGTGTGTTAGGAGTAAAAGGTGAGGACACTCTGGTGGTTTCCTCGGACCAGCAGCAGAGGCGGGAGGTCTTTGGACAGAGTTTCCATCCAGCACATGTAGAGAGCGCTCGACACGGTGCCCTTCCTGGCCAGAGGCATGCTCCTGCGCACAGAGAGGAGGAGGTGATCAGTATCAGTCTATTGATTCCGTATCAGTCTATAGATTCAGTATCAGTCTATAGATTCAGTTTCAGTCTATAGATTCAGTTTCAGTGACGGCTGCATTTGCAGGTAGAGAAGACGAGGAGGAGGAAAACGACGGTACAGTTCATTCATATCGCTGCTCAGGAGTCGACGAAACATCAAGAGAAACCGACTTTTATAGCTGATGAAATATATAAATATTATTTTTATTATTATTTACAGTAAGTGTCCAACTGTGTTTGTGTTTCTAGCTGTGAGTTTCCATCATTATCACTTTGATTACATTAAGAAGAGTGGAGATAAACTGCTCGGTCAGTGTTTCTTACATGACGATGAGCTTGGCGTTGCTGGAGTGTTCCTTCAGCAGCTCGTTCAGTCTGATCTGACGGTTGGTCTGAAAGTCACACACACACACACACACAGCGAGTTGACACACACACACACACACACACACACGTCTGCTTGTCGAACATGACTCTCACACGGCAGCTGAGTTAAGGCGGGCTGCAGGTTCTGACCTTGGCCTTGTAGAGCTCCAGCTCGTTGTCGGTGATCCTCCACGGCTCCTGGGCCTTCAGCCTCTCCGCCGCCTCCTGCTCCATGTCGTCTTCCTTCAGCCTGTACGGCTCGATCAGCTCCTTAAAACTCAGCTTACTGCAAAACAGGTCGTACACCAGTTTATTATTGTTGTTGTTGTTATTATTATTATTTTCACCCATGTCTGTTTATTCGTCAGCAGGATTACGCAGAAGGTCCTGAAGCCATCTGCCCTGAACGTGGTCGACAGATGGGGAAGAACTCTTTACATTTTGGGGCAGATCCGAATCATTTCTTATGAATTTGATAAATTTTGTCTTCAGTCAGCTGTATGTTGTTTAACACTGGGGGCGAGTGGCGCTCGTACTTGTGTTTCTTGGGTTTGGTGTTGATGTCTCCGAGGACGTTGATGTCAGAGAAGTCGATCCTGAACCTGCTGAGCAGCGTGGCCATCCTGACGGGACAGAGGGACGACAACAGCATCAAAGACACGTAGAGAGCAGACGTACAACTTCAGACCCCCCCCCCTCCGTTTGCTTCAGTCAGAGTACAGAGAAAAACTGCAGCTTGTTTATTAGTGTCGAGCAGAAGCTTTTTGAGAAACAGCTGTCGCCTCACACTCGGCGGTCGTGGTCGATGCGGTTGATCTTTCCGCCGATGAAGACGCGGATCCTGCAGTCGCCCCATTTACTCCTGTTGGTCAGCAGGTAGGGGATCAGCAGAGTCAGACCTACACACACACACACACACACACACACACACACACACACACACACACGCTGATAAAGTGTTCATGCTTGTGCTCTGGAGAAAGAAGGTTCACAGGTTTTCAGTTTGGTTTCTTCTTCACGGCATCTGAACTGACCTCCGTCATCAAACAGCCACCAGACGTCTATGGTTCCTTTGCCCTGTTTCCTCTTGAACTGCTGGCTGGACTCCAGCAGACGCTGGTCGGTCAGGCTCAGAGGAGACTTGGTCTCTGGAGCAGACGACAACACAGACGGTCACATGATACGACACGAGGTTAAAGAAGCACTTGCACTGCAGGCGGAGGCCGATCAGAAACACACAGTTACAGTTTCCCCTGTTTCAGACAGTGGATGGCGGTTATCAATAAATAAGTTGTTACCTCTCATGATCAGCGGGCTGCTCTGACTGCTGGTGGTCTTTGAAGGACAGGAGTCCGAGTCCGAGTCTTTGGCCAGACTGACAGAAATCACCACGTCCTTGCTGCCGACCGGTGGCTTCTCATGGGACGACAGCAGCTCGTCTGTGGGGACACACAGGGACACACACAGACACACACAGGGACACACAGGGACACACAGAGACACACACAGAGACACACACAGGGACACACACAGAGACACACACAGAGACACACACAGAGACACACACAGAGACACACAGGGACACACAGAGACACACAGGGACACACACAGAGACACACACAGAGACACACACAGAGACACACACAGAGACACACAGAGACACACAGAGACACACAAGGACACACAGAGACACACAGGGACACACAGGGACACACAGAGACACACAGGGACACACAGGGACACACACAGAGACACACAGGGACACACAGGGACACACAGAGAGACAGACACACAGAGACACACACAGGGACACACAGGGACACACACAGGGACACACAGAGACACACAGGGACACACACAGAGACAGACACACAGGGACACACACAGGGACACACACAGAGACACACAGGGACACACAGAGACACACAGGGACACACACAGAGACAGACACACAGAGACACACACAGAGACAGACACACAGGGACACACACAGAGACACACAGGGACACACAGGGACACACACAGAGACACACAGGGACACACAGGGACACACAGAGAGACAGACACACAGAGACACACACAGGGACACACAGGGACACACACAGAGACACACACAGGGACACACACAGGGACACACAGGGACACACACAGAGACACACACAGGGACACACAGGGACACACACAGAGACACACACAGGGACACACAGGGACACACACAGAGACACACAGGGACACACAGGGACACACAGAGACACACAGAGACACACAGGGACACACAGGGACACACAGGGACACACAGAGACACACAGGGACACACAGAGACACACACAGAGACACACACAGAGACACACAGAGACACACACAGACACACACAGAGACACACACAGACACACACAGAGACACACACAGACACACACAGAGACACACAGAGACACACACAGAGACACACAGAGACACACACAGAGACACACACAGGACAGACACAGAGACAGACACAGTTAATACAGATACCACTATACGCAGATGGACTGATGGATGTGCAGAAAGAGACAGACGCACCTTGTCCATGGATGTGAGAGACGTCCAGTCCTTCCTGCAGTCGGAGGATCACGACTCCAAACTGCAGGTCGAAGGCGTCGCTGCCAATAAAACACAACTGAGTTAAAACATGTCGCTCCTGCAGTGAGTCACGTCTGTAGATAACATATATATATATATATATATATATAAAACGTATATTATTATCACATATATACATCCTCTGGATATATGAAGATGGTAAAGGATATATTTTTTATTTCTAAATGTGAGTTTATTAAAACAACATCAGCTTTATAACTTCTAATATAAATAAATAAAAAAACGTTTATGAAAGAAAATAGTGTTTTTATTAATTTTACAGATTCTTTCTTTTGTATTTACTGTTTATACATTAAATCAACTTATATTGGTGGATATACAGTACATCATAATCTACATCATAATCTACATTAGAAGCATGAATACTTAAACATTCATATTTGCATGACTTTTATGTAAATATATGAAATTGTTCAAATTTTTAACAAGTTTGATATTTTTTTTTAGATGTATGTACATATATTTCATGATGGTAATTTGATATATGTATATATAAATTACATATTATATTACAACGTCCCTGACAACCTTTCCTCAATGTTGCCTCCATTAGACACTTGTTATCAACCATCTTTTTGAAGATAATTAAAAGCATAAAAAAAATCAGGATCGACGTATTTTATGTCGTAGAATTAAACGTAGAAAAGTCTCGAGCTCGTGTTTGAACCACAGACCTTAGACCCAGACGAGGAAACCGGGAGTGTTAAAATGCTAATCAGTTTCTGGGTTTTAGGACTCAGTGCTGTGGCGCTCTGCAGGAATATTCTCACTGCCCTCCCTGCTGCCGCCACAAGAGGGCAGTAAATTACCTGATGAACGTAAACAGGTAAAACCAGGTACTTTATGGGCCTGAACACGAGAACACGAATGTAAAACATATTGTAAATAGTGTCTCTTTTATAAAGACGCATCCACCCTTACTGTATAGTGTTGATGTAAAGCTCCACGTCTCTCATGTCTCCGTCACTCCAGTTGTTCTTGAAACCCATGACCAGCGTATTGGGCTTCAGACGACCCAAACCAACTGACTGAAGATCAGAGGACACAGATGTGACAGAGCTGGGACATGATACTGTGCAGTTATTTGTGACTTTAATTTGGACGGTTTATTACATGAAATGAGGAGGAAATTATTTGTAAGCAAAGTCAGATGATGAAAAGAACAGAGAACATGGTGGAAAATTAAGGATGTTTAAGGAGAGATTAATAGAGTTTCAGCAGGAAATGTAATGTCTGGGATGTTTTCAATAATCAATCCACCTGATCCACAAAGCAGCGGCAGAGGAAAAGATATGTGAGAGTTAAAGTGTTGACCGTGTGTTTCTACCTGCAGGAGGAACTGCGTCCCGTGTCTCAGGTTGTCGGAGAACACCGGAGTGTAAAAGGCCTTGATGCGTTTTTCATTGAGCCAGCGCTGAGAGCGGGCGTGGTCCTGGAACAACTCCTTAAAGTTCGGCCGACGGGACACCTGGAGCGGAGCGGGGACACAGGTCAGAGGTCACAGGTCAGAGACAGAGAGACGAGGTCGTGAAATGCAGCGCAGCGACGGTCATCTGTACGTACGGTCTTGACGTGACCGCAGACCATGAGGCCGATGTTCTTGGTGAAAGAATGAACCAGTTGAAGCAGCGCGGGACGAGAGTTGGGATAACCAGTCAGCACCAAACACTGCGGCCTGGAAACACGGAAGTTATTCAGTTCCTTAAACTTTATAAATCAAGTTCACAACGACTGATTTTCTGAAACTGTTTCAAATGTTGATCCAATAACTGAATAAGCTGTGGTTCACTGCTGTTTGCAAGGTCATCTATTAATGTTGAAAACCCTCCAAAGCTTCCATAATGTCTCTACAGGAAGTTCTCAGCTGGACACTTTTATTCTGAAACGAAACCAGCATCAGTGTGTTCAGGTTTAAGCCGCCACGTCTGAAATCTAACCAACGAGCCGACCTGAAGTTTTTGACGTGGTCCTCGACCCCGGTGAGGTTCAGACAGTGAGTCAGAGCCTGGTTGTAGATCAGAGCCTGAGTGGACGAACCCCAGTTCACATCTGCAGGGAAAACAGCACAAACGTCAAAACTGTGATTTTTCAAGGCATCCAGCATCTAGTGGCCATTAGAGGAACTGCAGTTTAGGGCACTTTGCTGTTGGTTTATGGATCTTACCAGGTTTCTTGTAGCTGACGTAGATGTAAAGAGCCAGGACGATGAGCAGAGTGACCAGCGCCGCCCACCAGTTGATGACAAACATCACCACGCAGCACAGGATCGCCCCCGCAAGAGACACCCACATGTTGTAGTATTTGAAGCTGGGGCGCCACCCTGTGGTGAGAGAGGAGAATGACACTAAAGCAGAGCAGGATGATGACACATCACAACAAATATTTACAGACCATAAAGAAATAACAGTTTGTAAACTGGACAAAATCAATGAGGATAACCAGAGTTTGAGTTACGCAAATATTTACTAATTGCCATTTGCTCCTAATTAAGTTTTATTTTACAACATAGACATGAAACATTGCTGGTAAACTTCAACATACATGCAAGTGTTATCATACTCTGAAAGCAAGGCACTTTCAGAAGGCATCAAGTCATCTTTTACTTATTTCTTTGAACTTCTTTTATACTTGTCACTTTATGGGGAAGTGTATTGAGATTTCCTCTTGTGTTTTATTTAAGATAGTTACATGTGAGAGTCTAGGCAGACTGGAGACAAAGGCAACTTTGAAAGAGTTTCAAGACTTGAAACAGAAGTCCTGAATGTAAATGTGAAATTTCAACTTTCTATTTACTTCAAGAAATGATTTCCAGATAGGATGAAGTTGTAAATTTGTAACTTTAATAAGCTTCAAACCTTTTTAAAACCACAAAAGACAGAGTCAAGTATAATGCCGCTAGAACCCAAGAGAAGGAAGAAGAGAAGGAAACTACGACAATCGAAGGTTAATATGAAATTGTCATACATCAAGACTCAATCAAGAGTGGAGGTAATGGAGCTCCCCACCTCTGAGGACAGAGTTTACCTGGAGAGTTGGCAAGAGACGCGTGGAAGACGGAGAAGTTGATGAGAGCGTAGGAGGCCAGGAAGAAGTTGGAGATGATGGGAGCGATGATGTTCAACTCGGCTAGCAGGCAGCAACAGAAAGAGTCAAGATTCAAGACCAGTTGTTTGTTTCATTTCTTATTAAGGAGTTGGACATTTAGACTAAGTAAGACTTTTAAATTGAAGGTTTAACTGTAAAATGTAAAGTCTGTGTGAAGATGGAGCAGTAGTGATGCGTACAGTCGCCTACCAATGAGGATGAACGCCAGGCCAATGCAGAAGGTCAGGACGTAACCACGGAGAGGCTCGTTGTTCTTCCCATAACCCTTTGCAAAGACACCCAGCCCTGGATAGATGTTGTCTTTACACAGAGCCTAGAATTAGAGAGATTTCATTCATTCATTCATTCATTAACTCATTTATTCATTTATTCATTCAGTTTCTGAAGTTGAAAATGTATTAATTCAGTTGTTCAGAGAGAGAAATCTGTCATTAAAACATTCGCTTTGCTGGATTGGGCTTGATCTGGTTGGATCGGGTTGGATCGAGCTGGATCCGGCTTGATCTGGTTGGATCGGGTTGGATCGGGCTGGATCCGGCTTGATCTGGTTGGATCGGGTTGGATCGGGCTTGACCGGGTTGGATCGGGCTGGATCGGGTTGGATCGGGCTTGATCGGGCTTGATCGGGCTGGATCGGGCTGGATCGGGTTGGATCGGGCTTGATCTGGTTGGATCGGGTTGGATCGGGCTGGATCCGGCTTGATCTGGTTGGATCGGGTTGGATCGGGCTTGACCGGGTTGGATCGGGCTGGATCGGGTTGGATCGGGCTTGATCGGGCTGGATCGGGCTGGATCGGGTTGGATCGGGCTTGATCGGGTTGGATCGGGCTGGATCGGGTTGGATCGGGCTTGATCGGGTTGGATTGGGTTGGATCGGGCTGGATCCGGTTGGATCCGGTTGGCTCGGGCTGGATCGGGCTTGATCGGGTTGGATTGGGTTGGATCGGGCTGGATCGGGTTGGATCGGGTTGGATCGGGCTGGATCGGGCTGGAAATGGGTTGGATTGGGCTGGATCGGGTTGGATCGGGCTGGATCGGGTTGGATCGGGTTGGATCGGGTTGGATCGGGCTGGATCGGGTTGGATCGGGTTGGATCGGGTTGGATCGGGCTGGATCGGGTTGGATCGGGCTGGATCGGGCTGGATCGGGCTGGATCGGGCTGGATCGGACTCAGGATGAAAACACAGGCCTGTGTAGTACTACAGTTGATTCTAAATGGTCCAGATTTGAATCTAACATAATGCAGACTGTTCAGTTTTATTCTCTGATCTTAGAAGTTGTAGTTTGACTCACAGTCCACTTAATAGTTTCTTCCAGTGCTTTCAGCTACATGTTATGGTCTTGATCATTGGATATAATTTGCTCAGTTGACAATGTGAAAGAAAAAAGCTAATGAGCGGAGCTTGGGTTACGTTTTTATTTTTTTGTCAAATCATAACTTTTTACTTACCTTCCTTTAAATGATTTACTTATTTGGAAAAACGATCAATACAAAGTCCATCTGTAGCTGTTCTGGAGCTTTCAGTGGATGAAGTCCGCCCAGTTTTCTTGGAAGATTTTTCTGAACACTTCAAGGATTCTTGTCGCCTGAAAGTTATTTCCTGACCTGAGTATTTATGGTGGTGGCATTCAGTTTGTAGTTATTAATGAGGAGTCTCTTTTTTCTGTGTGTAGAGTGGTTGACGTTAGTTACCTGTAAAAACAGAATAACATAAAACTTGCTGGTTTCTGACCTGGAAGACTTTGGGCGCACTGACCAACGAGGCCAGAGCCGAGGACAGAGTGGCTGAGAAAATCCCCGCGGTGATCAGAGGACCGAAGCCCGACACCAGACTCATCACCTGGACGACACAACAAGCACACGACCTTCCTTCATACAGGTGCACAGTTACAACACGTTCAGGGTTTGTACACAACAGACGCAGCAGTCCTTCAGTTAATGAACACATGGGCCCCGCTCCTGTGTTCACTCTCACACTTTTGATTTCATGCACTGTTGCTGACCCAACATTCACTCACTGTAATCTCTTTAAAACTGACATTAACAATTCTTCTCACTATCTGAATTTGAAAATCACCTCATGACAAAATCCTTGTTTTACAGACTGAACTGAAGGACGGAGGACAGCCGCCAAAACCTCGACACCTACCGACGTCTGTTAGTTGTTAGTGCTGCGGAAAGCTGGTCAGCGACGTCTGAGGAAACAGCAGCGTGTAAGAGACGAGAAACACACACAGGTTAGATTCTTTCACATCTGCTTCAACCTTAGATTTCATTTACGGACACTTTACAAAGCAATTTAAATGAAGTAAAATAAAAACAAGAGCAATGGACGAGACTGTGCGCCATGTCAGCGATATCAGTGTCAGTGAGCTGTGTGTGTGTGTGTGTGTGTGTGTGTGTGTGTGTGTGTGTGTGTGTGTGTGTGTGTGTGTGTGTGTGTGTGTGTGTGTGTGTGTGTGTGTGTGTGTGTGTAGGTGGATGTTGTCAATGCTCTCATTCAGCTCTGTCTCCAACCAGCGAGAATCTTGTGACTCAAAACAACAGTCACTATTATCACTGCTGCACTTTGTTTGGGAGCAGCTTCGACACACACACACACACACACACCACACACACACACACGTGGTGCAGCCATCTACGACCACATGCAGTCTGTTAAAGCCAGTAATCGGTCGTGATTTATAAACCTGATTTCCATTTTTGCCGTTAAAGTAGAAATATCCTGTTCACCCAGCGACAGGAAGTGATCGGTGTTCCATCAATATAAAATCAATATTGTTCGGAAACGAAATATCCCAAGACTTCAGATTAAGAAAAACATATTACAAACACATATACAAAATAATCTTAATATAAACAACATAAATCAGAACTGTAGAAAATACTGAGACACAATAGTTGTAAATAAAGTGAAGAGAGAAGTTAGAAGATTAAAACAAAGTTAATCATATATTAATAATAAAGATATCATGATTAGTTTAATGAGTCTGAGAGATAATGTCCATGTAACACATCATCCCTCTGCAGACGAGTCATGGAGGAGAACGTGATCATATTTCTGTGGTTGTGATCCGGTGACGTACGATCACCGGCAGCGTGTAGGCTTCCGTAGAAAACATCAACTGTGGGCGTTTTGATGCACGTCACACTCTGCCAGTGTGTGTGTGTGTGTGTGTGTGTGTGTCTTTATGTAACTCAGATTCCACAGTTTACAGTACAAATTATAATACTATTAATATTATCACTATTATAGTACCATGTACTGTGACTGCAACGCATCACTCCCCTCCTGTGTCCCTTTACTTCCTGTCACCTCTCTGTCAGTGACGGTAAAAAAAATGCCTCCAAAAATCCACATTGTCACATGATATCAATATATTTCTACAACTCTATCTGTCTATCTATCTATCTATCTATCTATCTATCTATCTATCTATCTATCTATGTATCTATCTATCTATCTATCTATCTATCTATCTATCCAAAATGTCAATAAAGGCATAAATGGGTCTCAGGCTGCAACTAATGATCATTTTTAATATTGATTAATCTCCCAGTTAGTTGTTTCACAGGTAGATGTTCCTCTAATCAATAAATCTTCAGCCCACACACACACACACACACACATGTCTGAAGTCTGAGGTGATGTGTTGAAACCCAAATATATTCATTTTACAGTTAGAATTAAATCCAGAAGCTGAAACCAAAAAAAACGTTTTTTGTCAAATCAATGACTCTAATCATTAATCGATTATTATTATTATTATGGACCCAGTGTATCTGCACTGGAAAACCCCCTCGACCCTCAGCATGAGCCCAGTGTGTGTCGGTCACCTGGAAGTCGTTGATCAGGCCGAACTGGCAGCCCCCCTCCTGACAGATGGAGAAGTCGTAGCCCAGCGTGCACGCGGCGTCCGTGCAGTTCACCGTGTCGCTCACCGTGTCGTTGTGGTCTCCGGTTGCGTCCCTCACGATGCAGGCTCCTGCCGGAGGAGGACAACAACACACTCTGCGTCATCTATCATCCCCACGTGTGCTGCAGGTGCGGACGTGACCCGCTCAGTTCTAGAGGACGGAGCGTTACCTGCAGGTGTTAACATGAAGCTCACCTGTAGAGATGGCCACTCCCACGTAGGTGATTCCTGTGATGACGATGGCCAGCAGGGTTCCTTTAGGGATCGCTGACTGAGGGTCCTAAAGGCAGACACGTGATCAGAGTCAGACTTAGTCATTTTCTTATGACATCATTGAGCAGACTGGCTGCAGCGCGGAGGTATTCCCCTCTAGCCAATCAGAGGTGACCAAGGTAATAGGTGGGAACTCATGACATCACAAGGATGCACCGCACACCTAAACGCACAAGTGTCACCCAGCGTCGCACAGATTATCAGCTGCTCTGTGAGACGGGAAGCTGGACTCACAGTCAGGTCTCCAGAGATGTTGGCTCCAGCCAGGATCCCGGTGGCTGCTGGGAAGAAGATGGCGAACACGGAGAAGAACGTCTCCTCCTCCCTGAAGTCTGGACCCAGGTTCTCTAAGAAGATGGCCGCTGTGAAGAGCCACAAAACAGAGGAACGTGTCGGCTGGACTTTTAATTTGAAATTCTAACACTACAGTCGTTACAACGCAGACTGACTGTGGTAGCCGAAGAATCCTTTGGGCTCTTTGCTTTCTGATGGCATGAAGGTTCCTATGAAGTAGTTGGCGATGGCCGCCAGCAGGATGACCAGGAGGACGATCTGAGCCTGAGGGACAGAGGGACAGAGGGACAGAGGGAGGGGAGGACAGGAAAAGAAAGAGAGAGGGTGGAAACAAGATTAAAAGTCTACCGTCACACCGGCAGCTCTGTGAGAGCTAAATGCTTATATCAGCTATAACTTTAGTTCCACCATGTTACTTCTGCTTGTTACAATACTATCATTTTCTAATCAGCACTGAACACAAAGTTTGTTGTTAGTTTTTTAGAGAGTGATCATCATTGATCAGGAACATCAGCACAGAATGTCAAGACAATCCACCAAAGAGCTGTTGGGATATTTCAGTTTCTTCTTCTTCTTCTTCTTCTTCTTCTTCTGTGGTTCTCCTCCAACACTGCGCTTTTAATTGTTGACGGAAACACTATCTCATGTGAAACATCTGCATCTGCATCAGCATCAGCATCTGCATCAGCATCTGCATCTGCATCTGCATCAGCATCTGCATCAGCATCAGCATCTGCATCTGCATCTGCATCGGCATCTGCATCGGCATCTGCATCAGCATCTGCATCTGCATCGGCATCTGCATCGGCATCTGCATCGGCATCTGCATCAGCATCTGCATCAGCATCTGCATCTGCATCTGCATCTGCATCTGCATCTGCATCGGCATCTGCATCTGCATCGGCATCTGCATCAGCATCTGCATCAGCATCAGAATCTGCATCAGCATCAGCATCTGCATCAGCATCAGAATCTGCATCTGCATCTGCATCAGCATCAGAATCAGCATCAGCATCTGCATCTGCATCTGCATCAGCATCAGCATCAGCATCAGAATCAGCATCAGCATCTGCATCAGCATCAGCAGTCAGGAGTCAGGAGTCAGGATTAATGGCTGCTCATGCTCTCGGTGTGATGGTGGCCGCTGCACCCTGCGAGGTGAACTGCAGGACCGCAGTATCTTCCCATGAGTCTTTGGGGTGTCGGGGTTCACTGTGGATTCACGGTCCTACCTTGGCTTCCCACTCCATCCCCGCCACAGAGATTCCCAGCAGCAGGATGACGGTCAGGGTCCCGACGATGCGGATGTCATTTAGTTCGTCGGTCATCAGGGCGTCAACATCCTGCAAACCAACAACCAGAGCCGGAGCAAAGGTCAGCATCGGGATTAGCGCTCTGTAGACGGGCAGCTTGAACAATACACCAGAGTATTTCTCACGTTGAGCATCTCGACGACCGTCTCGGCGAAGCCCACGACGTACATGGCCACAGCCACGGCGTTGGCGAAGGCGAAGATCAGGCCGATGGAGCCTCCGAACTCCGGGCCCAGACTCCTGGAGATCAGGTAGTACGCCCCACCTGGACAGAGGAGACACACACAGGTAATCACAGTTTCATCATGGTTCAACAGGGACACAGATTATCATTTCTTATTTTATTTATTTATTATTTCACAACTAAACAAACGTGAGCAGCATCATAGTTTGAGCTTGTTTTTAATGCAACTCTTCAACGTGTTCAAAAGCTCTATTTTCTTTCCCTAACAGACCGTGAAATCTCCTCACTAGCCAGACAGCTTTTTCAAAATAAAAGCATCATGTACAGTTGCTGTCTCACCTCCTCGTACGAAGCCGTTGGTCGCTATGGCGGAGGTAGACAGACCGGTGATGGTGGTGACCAGAGTGGCCATCAGAATGATCGCGATGGTGAGTCCTGTTACACATGAACACGTGGAGACAAACCACAAAGAGTCCGCCATGTTAAACAGGAAGTATAACACTTTACAGTTCAGAATCACATCACCACCAACTCTTTCTCCAACACGACGCAGCTGCTCAGCCCATCCGGTGCAAGTGTTAAGATATAAATGGATTATGAATCTCGTTTTCAAGCTAGTCAGGAGGCAAAGGTGAAAACACCGTCATCACTACTATCACTTATATAATCTAACGGCTTCGTCGCTGAACGGTTACATTTAGGTGTATTTTATAGTATATGTTTGATATTTATCTTACGTAACAAATCCCATTAAAAAGACCAAAGATCAACAATGTGCTGGACCTTCATTACGTCTGCTCTCAGCTCCAGCCCCGTTGGTTCCTATAGAAACCTTTAGAAACACCTCACAAATATATTATATAATATAAACATATAATTCCTAAAACAGCTGGACACAACAGGAAAATTATTCCTTTTATTTGGGACTATTTTCATCTGCGGATTAATCCACATTAGGTGCTGTAGTGATTACTTGGGGCAGCAGGATGCTACCTGTTAGTCAGATACATTCGTTGTCTGTTTGGATCTTTTTCATGGGACTTGTTGAATGAGGAAAAACAACACAGTCTTTTCCTTTCAGCGCAGCAGCTGCCAAATGACCCGCGGACTGCTGCAGCTCCCCGACTCGTACGTACCGATCCCAGCCTGCCCCACAATCCAGGACATTCTGATGAAGAGCATCACACCCCAGATGTTCAGCATGCAGCGGATCTGCAGCACACACACACACACACACACACACACACACTTGGATTAGTGTTGCTGATAAAACTACAGTGGAAAAAACACAGTGTGATCTCCCTCCTGATTAATTAAATGACACTCACCAGGACTCCCTTCACCCAACCAAACTTGACAGCTCCTCCTTTCGCCTCCTTCGCTGCCAACGCCGCCGCCTCCTCGGCCGCTGAAGGCTCCTCTCCATTGGCCAGACCGTCCTCAAACGGCTCCTGACGGCCAATCACAGCCGAGACGGCGGGGGAAGAGTGACAGGTGAGCAACAGGTTATAGAGCGTTACACACTGTGCATCATTATGAGTTCTCTATACAAATACAGCAGGTTCGGCTGTTGAATTATTAAAAATATATGTAAACAATGAATTGGTTTTTTGACACTTTAATAACTTAAATAAACTTTAACAACCGTGATATGAACCTGAACTCAACAAAAACTTTCTGAGACCCAGTTACAGTCACTTCCTATATATTATATATTATGGCGTATTTAAACTATGTAAATATAGTACAATAATAAGAACATGTTAATACTCATTTTGCCAACCGCATAGTTGTATTTAACTCAGTGGAGTCACGTGCTGAAAGTGTCATCAATCCATCTGACAGTTGTGTTCAGAGTCTGGTGACGTCTGTGTTTTGATTTTGGCTCCGTGAAACGAGGGAAATGTGGTTTCTTAACTCTGTTTCCACACTTTGACGTAAAGAGAGCTCAGACGTCACGCAGCGTCCCGCAGCGTCACGCAGCGTCACGCAGCGTCCCGCAGTCTGAATTCTTTAACTGTTAATGTACAATGTGCGTCTATGTCACAGATACCTAGTGGTATGGGAGGAGTGGGAGCTCAGCCGGGGATGCCTGCTGGGTCATGAGAGGCTGCATTGTAGTGTGTGTGTGTGTGTGTGTGTGTGTGTGTGTGTGTGTGTGTGTGTGTGTGTGTGTGTGTGTGTGTGTGTTGGGGTCATGCCTCCAGTGATGTCACTGAGCCCACTCAGAGGTGTCAGGTGGGAGTGAAGGGAATGTTTTGTGTTCGCTGGATGAGACTGACTCCTGTCAGGTGCACATTCACATTCACCCCTCGTGTGGACGCAGTATTATATAATATTCAGTGTGCGCGCAGTTTAGTGTCAGTTTCACACTTTTCACATTCTTGACATTCTTTCTAGGAACTCATCTTACTGCAAAGATCAACATTTGCGGCCTAAGATTCAGATTTTATGTACATTTAGCAGATGAAACGTGTTATATAAATAATAAAAATATTAAGTACAACTTGAATTTGAATTTTTACCAGTAGCTGTGCGTTTTAAATTTGTTGTAAATGTAAGTAAATTTCTCGTGCATCATTGTACAATCCTGACATGCTTTTAATGTGAAATCAGATATGAAGTTATTCGAGGTGATAAATGGAATAAAACGTGGTTTAACGTCGTTACTTTGTCGAGCTCATCGTGCAGCTCCGACAGCGAGGGTCTGGTCAGCTTCTCCCCGAAAGGCGCAGCAGTCTGCCGGTAGAACTCGATGTTGGGCACGGCGTCTATGGTGTTGTGTCCGAAGGTCCTCATGTAGTAGGTGTTGGAGTGGGAGTCGGAGATGTGCGTCTGTCCCGTGCCCGTGGAGTGGAGGCTGATCGAGTCGCTCTTCGCCGTGTCCGGCTCGTGGAAGACATCAGGCGGGAGGCCGATGTCCGAATCCGTGAACCCCACCACCCGGAACCGACCTTTGGACTCATCGGGCGGCTTGGATCCATCGGCGGCGGCAGGAGCAGAGGCCGGGGCCGGGGGTGGCGCAGCGGATTCTGACACCACATCCACCTGGAAGCGGCCGCCGCTCTTCAAGGACGGCTTCTGTCCCGACATGTTGACTTAAACACCCGCCCAAAGAGTCACTGATGCACCGAGAGACAAACGGTTACCGTGAGACAAACACCTGCTCCAAAACCACGGTGAGGACCAGGCAGCAGCGCCGCAGCATCTAGTACCGAGCGGCCGGAGAGGAGCCACAGACCCGCAGAGCCACAGACCCGCAGAGCCACAGACAGACAACAGTCCCGACACAACCAGTCATTTACTCCTCTGCTGCCCTCTGGAAAACTCTTGGTGCTGGATGCGCCAGGACGCACGGCGATGACCTGTGTGTGGTGTGCGTAACGGACACCAACTCACTCTCTCTCTCTCTCTCTCTCTCTCTCCCTCCCTCCCTCTCCCTCTCTCTCTCTCCCTCTCTTTCCCAAAGTGTCTCTCGTATCGTCCCCTCAGATGGTGACTCAAACGGTTTATTGTCATCGCTCTCTTTCTCTCTCTCCTCCTCTCTCTGGAGCATCGAGACATCCCAGCGTGTCAGGAACACGGCGGAGGAGAGGAGAAGGAAAGGACGGATTGGTGTCCATTACGCACCGAGCTTTGGCACGCGTCCTGGCGCATCCAAGTGGAGAGAAAAAGAGAGGAAGAAACCGAGAGAGAGGGAGAGAGAGAGAGGGAGGAAGGATGACACTTGAAAAGATGAGAGAGCATCAGAGATTTTACCTCTTAAGGTTTAGAAAACATTAGTCTGTTCATCACAGCTGGAGCAGAGTGAACCAAAGCCCGCACCTTCCCTCACAATGAAACAACAACACGGTACACTTCCCATAAAACCGCGTGTGTGCGTGTGTGTGCGTGTGGTGGCATAAAAGAAAGACATTTGTCATCTCTGCTGGTGTCACACTGAGACATGCACACAGAGGCCTAGACACGCAGGGAAGAGTGTGTGCGTGCGCGCGTGTGTGTGTGCGCGCGTGCAGCAGCAGCAGCATCATTAGCATAGGGAACAACAGCTGCTTTCTCTGTCAAAGATCTTGATGCTGAAGCCAAACACTGGACAATAACTGCAGGGACAGAACGAAAAGAACCAGTTTAACTTTAATTAAAAGTTATGATCACATGATCACATGACGTCATCACTCAACAGTTCCAATCACTTTAAAGTACTATTACTGACTATTGACTATTAGTCAATGTTTAATTGATCAATGTATAATAAAAAAAATAAATTTATTATAATCAAACACAGAAATTTAATGAGATACTATTTATTATTTACGACAAAAAAAGGATTTTAATATATTTGTATTTATTTAGTATAAATCATTGATGGAAATTATAAACTTTACCTGGCAACAAGTTGCTCTAAAAAGATTAAAGCAACAACAATGAGACTGTGGAAATAATCCTGATTTAAGAGATTATTAAATCTGTCTGTTCCTGCTCACCTGACACCAGACACCTGACACCTGACACCAGACACCAGACACCTGACACCTGACACCTGACACCTGACACCTGACACCTGACACCTGACACCAGACACCAGACACCAGACACCTGACACCGGACACCGGACACCGGACACCGGACACCACCGGACACCTGACACCTGACACCTGACACCAGACACCAGACACCAGACACCAGACACCTGACACCTGACACCTGACAACGGACACCGGACAACGGACACCGGACACCGGACACCGGACACCTGACACCGGACACCGGACACCTGACACCTGACACCAGACACCAGACACCAGACACCAGACACCTGACACCTGACAACGGACACCGGACACCGGACACCTGACAACGGACACCAGACACCAGACACCAGACACCAGACACCTGACACCTGACAACGGACACCGGACAACGGACACCGGACACCGGACACCTGACACCGGACACCGGACACCGGACACCTGACACCAGACACCAGACACCAGACACCAGACACCTGACAACGGACACCGGACACCGGACACCTGACAACGGACACCGGACACCGGACACCGGACACCGGACACCGGACACCGGACACCGGACACCTGACACCGGACACCGGACACCGGACACCGGACACCTGACACCTGACACCGGACACCGGACACCGGACACCGGACACCGGACACCTGACACCTGACACCTGACACCTGACACCTGACACCTGACACCAGACACCAGACACCAGACACCTGACACCTGACACCTGACACCTGACACCGGACACCGGACACCGGACACCGGACACCGGACACCTGACACCTGACACCAGACACCAGACACCAGACACCTGACACCTGACAACGGACACCGGACACCGGACACCTGACACCGGACACCTGACACCGGACACCGGACACCTGACACCGGACACCGGACACCTGACACCTGACACCTGACACCGGACACCGGACACCTGAGGCTCCTGTGATGGGTTACATTTGCAGACACTGCCACCCTGTGGTGAACATGAGAACAACACATTCATGTGAAAATACTCCATTACAGCTAAAAAGTTCCGTGTTAAACATTGTGCTTGAATGAAAGTACAGAAGTATTATCAGAGCTTAGAGAACAGTTAACGATGCATAGTCTGTTATTCAGCATTATACACTCACATAAAATCAACCACGGCTCATCAGCAATATAACAGTTTACATTCTTATCCTTGGCAGAAAGCAGCCATAGAATCAGACTAAAATCTCAGCCGAGGAGTTTCTCTTTATCAGAGAAGAGACCAAGAATTCAAAATCCAATTGTAGAGTGTCCATCTTTTTTTACTTAAATCTTAACAATGAGGAAGCTGGAGGCTGCGGCCGCCTGTTCCACCCTCCACTTCTTTGTACCAGATTCAGGTTGCGACAGACTTCCTGTTTTAATTCTCTACATTTTTAGTTTATTCGATTATTCCCCTTATATTCTCAAGCTCAATGAGGCCGTTTAAATAAACAATCAAAACGGATTCCTTCATCAGCGTCTATCAGAATCCTATTTGAAGAAAAATACTGGTTAACGTAAATACAAGACTTTGCCTGACGTACAGCTTTCAGGGTTTTATCTCATAGACATAACTCAAAGGATATAAACAATATCTCATCTAAAACAAATGTCTCAAACAAAGGATATATATGTATATGAACTCCTGTGCTCGTTAACCTCAGTATAATTACAGTTCTGATAAATGCACTGAAGTAAAAACGGGGCCTGTTTTCTCTCCTGGACCTGGACGCAGCAGCTCGGACCCTCGGTGGTTTTGCTCATGAGATGTTACAGGGTCCCTCCTGCTTCTCTGGGGCCAGAAGTTTCTCTTTCAATTCATTCATTTCTCTTTCATGTTTCTTCTGCAGGTCCTCCAGCTCTTCACTGTCACCGTCTTCATCTGGCGTCGTGATTTGCTTTTTCAACTCTTTTATCTCTTCTTCGTGTTTCTTCTGCAGCTCGTCCATTTTTTCTTTCTCGTTTCTTTTATTTTCTTCCACAAGTTTCTGTTTGAATTTATTCAGTTTCTGCTCATGGTCTTTCTGTAGTTCGTCCACTTCTTCCTTCTGCTTTTGATGCTGTTGGTTCATAATTATCAGTCTCCACTCATTGATTTCTTGGTCATGCTCGATGGACAGCTTGGTCCTTCTCCTCTTCTTCTCTTCTTTACTTTGGTTCTGAAGTTCTCTGTCCAAGGATTTCATTTCTTCTTTGTGTCTTTTCTTGAATTCGTCCAGTTGTTCCTTCTCTTCTCTCCTGTTTTCGTTTGAAAGCTCTTTCATAAGGTTCTCCATCTCTTTTCTGTGTGTTTTCTGCATTGAACTTATTTTGCTCCTGTTTTCTTTCTTTCGGGTCAGAAGAAGCAGAATCAAGTCGGTCATCTCTTGTTTGTGTTTGTCCTGCAGTTCGTCCATACCTTGTTTCAGAGTCTTTTCTTTGTGTTCTGAGAGATCCATTAAGTTTTTATATTCCTCCTGTTTCTCCTGCATGTGTTTCTCATGTTGTTGCTTCAGATCCATCACTTCCTCCATGTGTTTGTCTATCAGAGCTGCAAAGTTCTCCTCCGTTTTCTCTCTGAACTCATTGAATTCTTCAGCTTGTTTTCTGGCCTCCTCCTCATACTTCTTCTTCATTTTCTCTATTTCTGTTTTATATTTTCTGTCTATCTCTTTAAGTTTCTCTTCCTGCTCTCTTCTCATTCTGTCCTCTTCTTCTCTCTTGTTTTCAGATCTAACTCTCTCTCGCTCATATTCTTCTTGGAGCTTTCTAAGTCTTTGTTCCTCCCGTCGTCTCTGTTCATCTTCTTGTTTTCGTTTTTCCCACCACTCATTTCGTTCCCTCTCCCAGTCCTCCTGTTGTGTTTTCATCACCTCTTTAGTTTCCTTCAGCTTTCTGTCAAAGATTTCCTTTGATTCTGCTTCAGATCTTATTTTGCTCTTCAGGTCTTTAATTTTTTGTTCCCACTCCTGTCGTTGAGTTTCTTCCTGTTGTTTCTTCTTCCTGTCTTCTTCTTCTCTCTTCTCCTGTTCTTTCTGTGTCTGCTCACGCTCCTTCTTTATCTTCTCCTCCATATCCTTGAGTTGTCCATCCCTCAGTTTTCTCTCTTGTTCAGTTTTTGCTCTCTCTTCTTCCATTCTTCTTTTCATGACTTCCTTTTCTTCCTCATGTTTTCTTTCTAGTTCCTCCCTCTCTCTCTTCATCTCCTCCTTCTCCTTCAGGATCCTCTTCATTTCCTTCTGTATCGCTGCTTCAGCCTCTTGCAGCATCGCGTTGGTGTAGCAGCTGCCTCCATTTCTCTTCAGCATGGTGTCGATCCTGTTTATCAGCTCACTGACTTGTGTACGATTGTGTTTTTCATAGTTGTTAAACACATGGTATCTTCCTCCACAGTCAGAGATCAGCTTCTTAAAGGAATCATCGCAGTTGTTGATGTATTCTTCAATCTTCAGATTCTCACGTTCTAGTGAGTCTCCTCTTGTGAACAGAATGATGGTGAACGACTCTGAATTCTTCCCAAAGACTTCCTTGATGAGTTTCAGCGTCTCCTTCTCCTCTGGTGTGAATCTGCCGATCTGTAACACCAACAGGAAGACATGTGGTCCTGGAGCCAGAAGACTGATGCACTTCACCATCTCCTCATTCACCTCTTCATGAGTCAAGGTCGTGTCAAACAGACCGGGAGTGTCGACCACAACAACGGGACGACCGTCCACTTCACTCTGTGCTTTCTGACAAAACTTGGTGACTGATGTTTGACTCAGTGCAGATTTGAACTCCTCTCTTCCCAGAATGGTGTTTCCTGAAGAACTCTTTCCACTTCCAGTCTTTCCTATCAGCACGATCCTGAGACACTCTGGGCTGTGAGTCTCATCGTCACCTGTGAAATGAGAAGACGTGGAGTTACTTTAAGTGCTGACAGTTCGAACTCTACACAGACTGCAAGATACCGTGCGTTCAGAGAGTGTTTAGATCCCTTTCATTTCCACCTGGGCTCCTGCTCACAGTCGTTCGACTGAGTGTAATATAAAAACCAGCCACGACTGTCGGCCACCTGCCTGTTACCTTTATAACTAAACCTGTAAAGACCGGCCACTTCTCCTGGTGTCTCATTGACACCACACCACCACATTAGTAAAACTGTATGTACCTCATTAACAACAATAACATTAACATGTAGAATCAATAACAAAGAGCACTGAAGCTGTTGTGGAGACACATGGTGGCCCACACCTTACGAAGAACCTTTATGTTGGTTTTTCCTTTTAGTTTGTCACCCACATACAGTATATAGACATTTCTACAGTACTTACAAGTGACTATTTCTTTTGTTTCCCGGGCCTCGATTTCAGCCTGTAGTTCAGTGATGTGTGTCTCTTGTTGTATGATCTTCCCTATTTGGGCAAGTGCAAATGTTTCAGCTGTGTAGCCGGATGATTCATTTGTATAGAGTCTTATTTTTTCCACAGCCTCCAACACCTCAGAGATCTGATGTTTCTTCTTGACGTTGACAACAACAGATCTTCCTCCACAGCTCTGAAGCAGCTCCTGGATGTCTCTGTTCTTTCTTATAAAGTCAACAACAGCTGGAGCTGCAGGATCTGACTCCACAGTGAACAGAATCATGGTGAAGTCATTGACTGGAGAGCTGAATGAGTTCTGGATGGTCTCTAACTCTCCCTTGTCGTCATCAGTGAGGGGACCCACAGGTAGGACCAGGATGAAGGCATGGACGCCCTCAGGATCACAGAGGGAGATACACCTGAGTGATTCCTTCATCACTTCCTCCTGAGGTTTTCCATACAAGGCAGGAAGCTCCAGCAGGGAAACCTGACGTCCTCTCACCTCTCCCTGATGTTTAACACACTCTGATGAGCTGGAGACTGAATGAAGCTCTGTCTGACCTAAAATGGCCTCGGCTGCTGAAGTCTTCCCTGCTCCTCTCCTCCCACACAGAACCAGGTTTAAAGCTGGTTTCATGTGTTCAGGCTCTTCAGAGAAGGTGAGGAAGGTTTCTTTGTTTTCACGCACAATCTTCTCAATCTTCTGCATCAACAGTTGGTGTTTATCTTCAGACATGTTGTAGAGTCTTCCTCCACAGTCTCGAAGCAGCTTGTTGACAGTGTGTTGTGTTCCTCTCTTCTTCTCTGTCATGACGACCATCGAGTGTTTAAAAGCATCTGGACCAAACAGACTCAGGATGAACTTCAGTGTTCGTCTGTTCTCCTCAGTGAAATCAGAAGGTTTCACTAACAGCAGCAGAACATTTGGTCCAGGAGAACAAAGAGTCTCACACTTCTTCACCTCTTCTATCACTGCTTCCACAGACAGACTGAACATGTCTGGAGCTTTCACCACTGTTAATGGTTTTCCTCTCCACTCTCCACTGGCAGCCTCACACTGCTTGTGTGGTTTGACTGTTAAAGATTTAAACTGTTTGCTGCCAGTGATTAAGTTGCATAGCGTTTTCTTTTTGTCCTCACTTTTCCCGATCATCACGATCCTGAATTCACCTGCAAATGAAATCACAAAATCATTGTCATCGCTCCTCAATTCATCACATTCACTGTAATCCATCACTCTGATTAATGACTGCCTCTTATTGTGTAAGAATCTATGCGGCATCTTTTCCATATTACAGTCTCTTCAAACAGCACACCTGTAAATCTGTTAGTTTGATCTTTTCAGTCGGCGACATCGATGATTCCCTCAAAATCAGGTTTACTGATCCGTTTACTTTTTTGTAGAGCAACATTTATATATCATCACATTTTTATATCAGTGTACTGTATATATCTTATACATATCTTATGTATGTGTTATACAGTACCAGTCAGAAGTTTGGACACACATACCCAGTCTTAGGTTTGTCTTTATTTTCAATATTTTACTATTAACTATTAAAATTACACATATGGAATTATGTAGTGACCAAGAAAGTGTTGTTTCGTATTTTAAATTCCTTAAAGTGGCCCCCCAGGAAAGGAAAACCAAGACTCTGGAGAAGACGGAGGAGAAGTTCATCAGCGTTATCGGCCACCAATTAACAGCACCTCAGGTTCAAGGCTACATGAACGCTTCATGGAGTTCAAGTCATCCTCAACTGTCCAGACGAGAAAGGCATCCGCAGTCGAATCGCTGCTGAGGGAGGACGATGAGAAGAAGAATCATAAGGAATGGACATTAGACCGGTGGAAATCAGTACTTTGGTCTGATGAGTCCAGATTTGAAGACATGTCGTTGTGAGACTGTCTGCATGTGTGGCTCCCACCATGAAGGAGGAGGTGCTGTCGGTGATTTATTCAAAACTGAAAGCGAACTTAACCAGCAGCACTACCACCGCATTCTGCAGCGACATGCCGTCTCATCTTGTTGGACCGCAGAGCGAAAGAAAAGCAGCCAACAACAGCTCAGTGTATATGGGAAACCGACCCGGGGGACGAACTCGTGAAGCCGGTTGAGAGAGCGCCGAGAGCAAAGGTGGCTTCTTGGAAGAATTTTGAATTACTTACTATTACTATTATAATTCCATCTGTGTTATTTCATAGTTTCTCTACAATGTAGAAAATAACAATAAAGACAGAAGGTGTGTCCAAACCTTTGACTGGTCCTGTAAAGTGCCACAGTAAAGATGTGATTTACTTACACCGGCTGGACAGGGTATATTCCCTGACAGCTTTCCGCTCTGTAGAAGACACAAGGACAACAGTGTGATTCTACAGTCACTGCTGGTTGTTTCTAACAGTAGTAATTTACTGAGAGATTGTCCTGCACTCACCAACAGCTTTTGTAGCAGCCAGTTTAAAACTGGTTCCTTCCCCTTGTTTCAGGTTTTCCTGATCACAAGTTAAACCTGGTGCCGCATCCTCAAAAACATCACAGCTCACGTGTCCATTGTTCTCCTTTACGATTTGACCCAAGCGTGTTAACAGCTCCGGATGTTCGAGGCTCTCTCGCTTCAAGTATCTGTACCTGCACCTTCTGATCATGTCTTTTATGGGCTGATCTGGTGCATCTCTCTCCGTGGCGCCGGCCCTCTCCTCTCTGGCTGTTGATATCAGCAGCAGTGAATGATCAAATGATTGATCACTGAAGAGTTTCAGGACTCTGCAGAGCTTCAGTTTCTGTTCCTCAGTGAAGTCTTCAGGCTGTAGAACCAGCAGGAACACATGAGGTCCAGGATCAGAGAGTTTCACACAGTAATCCAGATGTTCTGTCAGTTTGTGTTCAGAGATGTCGGGGTGAAGCAGATCCGGGGTGTTGACGAGGACAACGTGTTTCTCCTTCAGCTGTCCACTGACTCTCTGACAGCAGTCTGGTTCTTCCTCAGTGTCGAAAACAGTCACTCCCAGTATGAAGTTCCCCACTGAACTCCTCTCAGACCAGCTGTTCCCCAGCAGAACAACCCTCAGCTCAGACACTGAAATGAAAACATTAGTTTAATCATTCATGCCATGGAAGGACTACATGCGTAACTTTTGTTGTGCAATCTTTGCGTTGCACAACGATAATAATGAATCATTAAAATCTCTGTAATCAGTGTCCTGTTACTGTCCAGCTGCCGAAATCCAGTAACGATGCAGATACAGCGTATTGCTGCACTAATATCACTGTAATTTAAATGGTATTTTCACACCTTTGGAAGGATGAAACACTGTAAACTCAAATCTGCTTCTGCACAAGACTCTGGTTCAGTTCAGGTGGACTCACTTTGAGGCGGCAGCCAATCGCAGCTGCTGCTCCGCTTCAGGGGTCGAGCTTCTTCTGTAACTGCAGGGATGAAGAAATATACACATTAATTCATTCATTCTTTATTTCTTTTTCATGTAATCTCTAATATTAGCAATAGTATCATGCATTTCTAAAATGACTGTGGGTTACTGCACTAAGAACTATGATTCACCACTGCACCACAGCTTCTTCTCTGCTGTGACTGTTTGAATATTAAGTCCGGCAACAGGATATAATAAAGGTTATCTTATTGATCAGATTGATTGTCTCATTCAGTTTGACTCACAGTCAGGGCGGATCAGTTTAGGGCTGCTGCGGAGCTTCTGGGAGTTTAAATCCTCATCATCATCTATAAAGAAATACAGAAAATTACAGATGAAGCCTCAGACATCTAAATGTAAAAGCCCTTTAGGTTAATGAGTAATGATCTGCACACTATCATGACAGTATGGGTCGCAGTGGTAAGAGGTTCACTTGGGTTGGATCTTACAGGTCCTAGTTACAGAGCCAGTTCATGAGCTCATTGAACAGATCAGATCATTTCCCAGTTAAAAGTGTAAACACATCTAAGGAGGGACAGGTTGAGATCTGACTGCACATTTTATCCAGATGTTGAAAAGATGTAAATGCAGCTGTTTCTAGAGGATGCATGTGTAATCTGTTCTCCAACTGTAAATAAAATGTCTCGAAGAATAAACTCGTACAGCTCATGTCTCCTGTGAGATACAAAACAAATAATTAAACAGAAAGTGTAATGATCTGTGACAATACTAACTGTATCCTGCTGTTACTAAATTTGCTTCTTTCATTCTTTCCATGTTTGTCTTAATCTTCTGCAGGTGTTTGTAGCAGGAACCAGTGTCTGAGGAAGGGCCTCAGATTCAGGCCTGAGGAGAACTCAACATGCTGCATCATGTGGTTCAGATCACAGGATTTTCCATCCAACTGCAAGTATGAAATAAAATACGACACTTCACTGACTCACCTGGTGCCGCAGCCGCCATCGGGAACTCTACTGAGAACATCAGAGACTAACTGAGCTGCAGGGAAGAGGAAACAGAGTTTAGCTTCTCTCACTAAACTCAGACCAGAACTAACTCATCATCAAGTGTTTAGTTAATGTCTCTGCAGTGAAGAGTTTCTGCTCTGTAACACGTCCACATCATCACGTCATCATCATCAGACAAAGACACAAACATCAAGATGCAGCTACAGATCAGTTCAGGTTGTATCCGGGCAGATCAGTGAGTAAAAATGTTTGAAGGATTTCATTTGGCTGCTCTTTAAAATCTAAAATAAATCTTCAGCAGTTAGTTCAGTAATTGAAAAATAAAACTTGGTTAACTCTTAAACATATGTAGCACCGGGACACCAGGCACCATGTTGGGGACATTAGCCAATCAGGTGAGATGCACGAGTTAATACGTAGGCTCGTGGCCAGCAGGTGTGGCGACTCCAAGTGTCTGCAACCTCTCTGTGCACGTGTGGCTCTGGTCAACTAAACCTTTGATTCATTAACTATGTTTTACAGTCATTTTTACATTCATTTTAGTGTTTTATTGTTTTGAGTACTGTCCAGGTGCAAGCACCATGAGGTATTATAATTCTTAATCATTGACAAAGTCTGCCATAACTTTAATTGTTGGTAGAAAAGCTGAAAGGAGACGTATGATTGGTGCAGAGGTAGGTCATGCATTAACTCGGTTGTCAATTTGTGACAGCGCTCTGTTCACAGGCAGAGCGCTGACTGCCATTTATTTTAGATATTTTATTTATTATTTATCTTACTGCTTATTGTAGCATTAATTTTTAAATATATTTTGGGGTTTGGATTGTGTTTCTATGGTTGCAGAGCTGAGGCCGCTGATGGCCTCCAGTGGTTGAGGCGGGAGTTCAATCACTTTTGAGTTGGCACATTTTATTAGAGTGGTGTTTTATTTCATGCTTCCTGTCATATGGCTCACATGCACCAGTGCTCCATCAGTGGGGGAAGGGGTGGCTTCCCGGCACTGGTGCCCACTTCCTCGAAATTTGAAAACTTAGTAAATACTTTATTTAGTTGTGGCAGATTGCCTACACTGACTGTTGTAGCCTCTTTACTGAAGCACCTGTGTGTCCAGTCACATTTAACTCTTCAAATAAAACATTTCACTTTTCATACAAGAACTGACTCAGCACAAAACTTTCCTGACCCAGATCCCACTTCTAACCACTGTCATCCGAAACGGCGGGAATCACCACTGACATTAATGCAGAAAAAAAAGGCAATTTAAGCTTAAACTTTGTCAGGATGCCACAAAAATTCATTCCATTCACTTTGATCTCAACTTCACACCTGTTGAGCTTCGTGACCGTCTCGTGCAAGTTGTGACCCACGGTGACAAAATCAGTCCAGAGACAGAGACATATTAACACCTGCCCGAGTAATCAGTCAGAGACATGACGTCATCAAAATGATCTGAACAAACACTCACCTGCGGATGATCAATAACCAGTTTCTGACGTCAGTTGGCGTTCTCCTGCTTTCAAATAATCAATACTCTTGATCGGACCGATGAAGTTTTGTTTGAGTTCCCTCTTGCTGCGCCAGCGGCCAATGTCCAAACTGAAATACTGAAAGTGAAAGTCAACATTTGTGGGGAAAAAAAACTTTTTTTCTTTTTTCTTTTATTTATTTCTTATTTACATCTCGTATTCATTCTTAAACATTTCCATTCCTCTGGTGCGCAGTTAAATGAAGTGTGTTGTTTAATTTTGTTGTTAATATTTGCTGTTATATCTGTGCATTTTTGAGCAGAAGAGAAACAGTTTTTTTATTCATTTTATTGCAGAGATGTTTCAAACATGTTCTTCCTCACATCCACAATTATCATTGATGACGTCAGAACATCTGCAGAAAACAAGGATCTCTGTTAAATCTGGCAGAATTATTATGATGGACAGACTTTAGTTTCTTTATTACACATTAAACACTAAAAACTGAGATTTACATCAGTGGAGTTTCGACAAATAAAATATTATGTATAAAATGGGGACAGATATTGTTTGATTATGATTTGAACTCACTGAACCAGGCCTTAAAGTATTTAACAATCATGAAATTCATCAAATAACACAGGCATTTTCGAGAAAAGGTGCAGCAAGCAGTGATGTGTGGAGCTCCTCTCATTATGTTACAGCTCCACCTGCTGGTGCACTGACACCACTCAACCAGATATGGAAAAATAATTTCAGAAAAACTATATTTTTACACCTGTACACACCTGGCCAATCATAGCAGAGAGGGGTGTGGATTTCAGAGTGTTACAGAAAGGATGATAAGGAAATTAATTAATTATATTTCCAGTCCTGATTCCTTTCTCATCTAGGTGCTGTGATGTTTATGGTCTGAACTTTAGTTTTATATCTATACTTTTTAAAAGAGGATCAAACTGTAGGCAACTGACTAAATAAATTAGTTTGCTCTTACCTTCATTAGCAAGGATGGATTATAGAGAGAAACAAGCACAAGCCCAGAGGCCCAAAGGGTCATGGGGCCCCCGGGCTTCAGCTGCAAAATGTCTCTGAAAGAGACACTTACAACCAGAAAGAGACACGAAGCAGCTGCAAAGAGCCTGAAAGAGCAGAAGTGGAATGACCACAAAGCAATGCAAAGTGACAACTAAACAAATCACAAAGTGACAAAACCACAGGGAGAAAGAAAGTACTACGAAGAAAAGCAAAACAACTGCAAACAGACATGGCAGCCGAGAGACTGAAAAACTGCTTTTAATGATTAAAAAGTGACAACAAGAGTCAAAATAACCCCAGAGAGAACACAAACCCAACACAGAGAGATAAATAATAAAACGTAAACGTCACAGTGCTTGAAGTGGGCCGGTACGCACCGTTTGTAAGGGGGCGGGGCCAAGGGCGGGGCTGGGGGCGGGGCTAAGGGGGACACGGACCTCGGTAGGGGAACAGACTTGGACCGGTACTTCTTTATGGTACTCATTAGCGTACCGTTACTTGCCGACCGGCACTTCTCACTAGCTGTCTGCCCCTTTCCATTTCCGGTTCTGGGTGATTTGGCTTTGTAAACTCAACAAGAATGTATCGCGGTGTCCCGCCCACAGCACCGTGACGTTAGTTTATACGTCACGAGTATCGGCCTATCACAAGGAAGGCTGCTGTGTACAGGGACGGTGTCGGAGCTAAGCGGCTCCTGTTAGCAAGCGGAGCCGTGTGTCGAAGGTAAGACAGCAGACATCACTGCAGATGAAATAAACATCACAATCCTCTACAGTGAAGTTACAACAACAGCAGACTCTGATGAACAAGGTCACCTGTCGGTTCGAGACACACAGAGCGAGAGAGAGAGAGAGAAGCTAGCGCTAACTGCTAAGCTAAATTAGCTAGCTGACCCAAACAGCATGTAAACAACAGCTCAATAAGTGAAAGTCATTAAGAGGAGCAGAAAGCTCTTATTGCTAGAGCAGAAGTAGTGTAAGTTTAAATGTACAGCAGGTAGTTATAGTCACTGTGATGAAGAAAAGAGCAACATTAACTGTGTTGAGACAGAGCAGCAATAAAGCTCCAGAGACGAGATGAGACGCTACACTGACGTCAGCACGTCAGCACGTCAACGGTCATTAACTACTGTTTCTGAAATGACATTTTCACTACATTAGGAGTAAAATCACAGTGTAAAAATGTTCTCAGATAAAAGTACAAAATAAGTCATAAAAAAAAAAAAAAAATTCACCCTGTACTTAACTAAATTTAGCTATTAGAGACTTTTGTGCCAGGCTGTAAACATGTTTATTTCTGTTGATATAATTTGTTAAGTTATATTCACAAAGTCTTGTTTTTCTTGCAGAAATTAGGTTTAAATGGATGATGGATAAATCTTTTATGTTCTAAGGTCCTTAGAGTGCATCAAAAATATTTCATAGTCAAAAGAAAAGCTGCTCATTTTTATTTAATACAATTACCATTATGTGTTTTCATCATTCTATTGTCCCCAACAACAGGCAATAAATGGTAAGTCATGCGTATGACTCCACCCCATACATATGGGTTCAAATTAGGGTCCAAATATTTTTTTTTTTTGATTCACACATAATTCCAATGTTTGTTTTTGTAAATCAACCTTTGTAAACCTTTCAAAATAAATCTACATGAGAAATTCAAGTTTCTACTCCAGTCTCTGACTGGATATTGTGGCTTTAGAGGCAGTTGCAAGCAAAACTTCATTAAGTTTCGTTGAACACAATTCAGCTACTGAGGAGACCAAGATAAAACCAAACTGATTGCTGACTCTGCTGTCTCTAATAAATCTTTAATCAGTAAACAATTCCAGCCTCTGTTCCATGTGACTATAACTTACGAAAAACGTATAAAACATTAAAGGAATCAGGAAGTAAAAAGAATAAATACCTTTGGACCACCTTTGGAAGGCAGATCATTTTCGTTTTGAAGCCAATTCAGCTCCATTATCAACAGGTGAGTCATATCAGGCTGTGGGTGTCTGTTTGAGCCTGACTTTTGGTTTCGTTTGGTGTATCTATGTTAAGGTCAGTCGATATAATGCAGAAATAATGGAGATATTAGAGATACTAATATGGTTTGGTCAATTTTATTTCCATCTGAATTGTAAAAACACACTCTAACCATGAACGTTCTCATTCACGAGACTCAATCACGAGGGAATAATGATCGTTGTGGAGTTTGTGAAGGTTCAATAACATCTCCTACCAACCGAAACAACCCGATTTAGTGCGGAAATTAAGTGTTTGGCGACGCTGTGCTACTTAGCAACAGAGAAAAGCCGATCTATTCACCAAACAATAAATGCGCTGTGACCCCGCATCATAGGACAATTCATACGATTTCTGCTAGATGTTCAACAGCTACAGAGAAATGAATCAGCTTCATGGTCGGTTTGATCGGTGTGATTGGTGCCAGAGATGGAAGGCATGTAAAAATGATTGCACCACCACAAGACGAGGAGGTGTTTGTAAACAGGAAAACAAGATCCCACCATCAACACACAGGTTGTATTGATGCTACCTACACAGTTGTACACGTTGTTGTACAGAGTCCAGGATCCATGATCACATGAGTCATGGATCTGAATGGAGAGTGACCTGATCAGCTGTCTGAAAGGATCAACTTCCAGCTGGATGTCACCTGGTGGGGGACAGGGGAAATCCTTTCATACACCTCAACCCACAGCTGCATTACAACAGGTACAGCTACAGTATTTACAGTAAAAATTAAATTCTCCCGGGTCGACACAAACCTGATCATACCGATGCATTTTGGAGAATGCATTACTTTTGTAAACAGCACCTAATCTGTTATTATTAAATTTGTATTCGTTTATTTCTCAGTGGTTTTTTTTATTATTACTGCGGGATGTTAATCCTGCGTTTTCACTGGCACAGACAGTCTTTCATCAACCAATCGCTGTGGTTCTTCCAAGGGAGCTCAACCATGAAAATTGAGCCATAGCAACCGAGTCGCACTCTTAGCTCAGGAGTTGTTGCTTTTACTAAGTAAAAGTTGGTCTCAGCAGGTTTGTGAATAGGACTCAGAAGAAACTTTTAGTTAAAAACTTTTAGCATGACTTAGGAGTACTCTTTGTGGTAAGATAAAATGCTTTGTGAATACAGTATATAGTTCACAAACTGAACATAATATATTGCTTCCTGTAAAGCCTAAACATGTGCATGGTCCACCTACACAGGTGTTTTCACCTTTTTACAATCGCTGTGCAATAAATCCTCATTTCATGACGGTTGTAATGTTCAATTTCTATTCAAGCAGTTTTATAGAGATTCAACATTGACGGTCGTTTCGGAGGCTGCAGTGTATGGTGCTGTTGGATTGTACTGCATCATGCTCAGAGTTAGTGTTTCTGATGTTTTTCCCATATTGATGAGGTCGGGTAAATATTAAAAACACCTCTTAGCCTTATATTGACCATGAGCAATTATATGTAGAAGTTTCATACAGTCTTGCATCCTGTTACACTGAGAACAACAAGCCTTCCTCTGCACTCAAGGTTCCCTCCATGGGCAAATAATGATTTTTAACCACCTTTATAATGTGTTTGATAATGTTGATTGTCTCAGAGGCAGGAGAGGAATAAATAAAACAGGTTAGATTACAATATAAACACAGGGTGGCTGCAGGCCTGGGGAAAAGTACCCAAACTTGACAGGGTTTCATTAGCCAGCAGAATAATGTTGGCTCATTTATTTTCTTAATTTATTTTTCTATTTATGTACGCGTTTTAGGCTGTTTTACTTTTATTCTATTTTTATTTCATCTTTATTATTTTGTCTCATTTTTATTTGGTTTTTAATACCCTATCTTTTTATTTCTGGTTTTACTCATTTCAATACATGTTTGTGTGTTCGTGTATTATTTTATTATTATCACAACATCTTTAGCGTTTTGTCATTTCCTGATTGTATACAAATAACATCTGATTGATTGATTGATTGATTGATTGATTGATTGATTGATTGATTGATACACTCAGAAGGTTCACACTTTTATGACAGTAAGAAGTCGTATCTCGTAGTTTCTCTTTGATAAGGTTAATACTCCCTGATCTTTAACATGCTGGCTGTGTTTTTGTACAGACTGTTGTGACCATCAGGGAAGGGTGGAGGATACAAAAACATATTTTGTTTGATTATCAAGTGACATGTGAGTTTATTTTGAAAGGACAATAACCCAGTTATTGAGGAGGCCAGGATAAAAACTGATTACTGATTGAATAAATCTTTGTCTTTAATCAGTAAACCATTTTACCACCAGCCTTTGTTTCATCCCCTTTAACTTTAAAGGCCCGCTTTCCTTTTTAAAGGAAGTAGAGGCTTGCTTACATTTAGATTTGATCATTTATGATCATGTTTTCATCCCTTCTGTGAAGGTCTTAAAAATCAAATGGCAACGTTTTCCTGTCATGTATGTGGATTTCACCATATACTGTATTCACTGTATGTAGTTACTATGAATGATTTCATCATGCTGCATGTTTTGGGAGGATTTATTTGTCATTTTCCCCTTGCACAAATATTTCTGGAGCTGGATTATGTTGATTCAAACCAGTAACCTCCCAGTCATAAGCCCCCGAATGAACTGAAGTGAAGTCTGATTAACGTCCTCAGGACATTTGTTTGGCTTATGTATTTATTTGATTATTTTAGGGACAATCCAGGGTATGAAACTAATGTGCTTCACAAAAAGTTTATAGCTGTTGCTAATTCTCGACTCCTGTCCTTAGTCGGGCTTTTACATGTGTAATAAAATTAAAATGGTCAATAGCAAAAACAACATAAAAACCAACACAATTTATCCTACAATTAACTAAACATATAGAGATGTGCCGTCTTAAAAAGACAATTAACAAAAGATACAATTATCTATATGAGTACAGCTCTGACTGCTTTTAGAAGCATTTATCTTTTGTTGTAAAGGAATTTATATCTGGAGTAAATTTGAGCGAGTATGTACTGTCTAACTAATTTGAAGCAATTAGTGTTGGTCTTTACTGTGTTTGAGATCTTCTTTATATGTTTATCAAATTTGAGTTGTGGATCTAAGATTATTCTTAAGAACTTGAAATCATTGATTTCCTCTGTTTTTTCATTCTGTGTCTTGGTTTTAAAGTTGAGTTAAATGTCAGGTGAGTCAGCAGTACAGTACATACTGAGTGTTCATCATTCAAATATGCTCAAAGTCTGATTAAGTTGCCTGTAACATGTACAGCACATTACATGACAGGAAGAGAAAGGAAACCATGTTCATTATTTATGTGACTTTTCAGAATCCAGGTTGCTAAAAGCTGAGACTAATAAAATGTTTATTTTATTCTTTTATTTTCATTCATTTTCCCATTTCCGTCCACTTTGTAACAGCCAAGCCATATCTGTGTGTTATCTTAGATATCCTGTTGGCAGACACACAAACAGATAAGAAAGAAGGGTAAAATAAAAATGTCCTTGATGGACAGGTGTTAGGGACTCTCATTGGACCAGTTAGTGATTAGTGGTAAAGGTCAGGCACAAAGTGAAACCATTTGCAGACTTATATATTTGGAGTCAACTGGAGCTGGACCAATTGAAGCTTACTGAGATGGTGAGTACTTTTCCCTGCATTTTTTTCCTAAGTTTATTTAATTTATTAAGTATTAAATCTGGTTTAATGAATGTATCAAAGTGTGAACCAGTACTGTCACATTATTGATGCTTCTGTGGGTTAAACATTTTTCTCAATAGAGGATTTGAAAATGTATTGAATTTGAGTTTATCAGAGAAATCCAATCTGAATTGAAGAAGCGTAAGAAACGGTTAACTCATCAAATAAAAAAAAAACACAGTTAACAGTAGAAAAATGGTAATCTCTAAGATTTTACTCTGATATCAGATTCTTCTTTTTCTTAATGTTACCACATTTTTAGATGATGAGGTTACACATGTAAACTGACACCGTTACAAAGGAGCTTAGATGTGTCTGCACAGTAGTAATTTATAGTACTAATACTTGAATCTGTAGAATATATTTTTGAACTAGGATCACTGTTAAAGTGTCAATTTATTTTATCTACTGTTACTTTCCAGGAGCATAAAAAACTAATGCATGTAAAATTACACTCTTTTTCAAATTTGCTCTTCCCTTTTTCCTGCTATTTTATCACCACACTGAGTCACGGGTCTTTTGCATCATGGTCAACATGTCAGTTAAGCCACTAAATTACTCACCAGTACTGGTTTAATCGTTTATTATAAATTAGGGATAACTAACTTTTATTTTGTTTCATTTCATCTCCAGATGAAGTCATTGTTGTTGCTGGTGGCCCTGCTGGCTCTGTCCTCGGCCAGTCTACTTGACATTGTGAACATCACAGAGCTGACTGATGGTAATTATTGGTCATTAATTTCTCTTGTTCATTTATCTTCAGCCAATATTTTTTATATGTTTATTGGTACCACTTTACAATAATATACATTAATACAATATCATCAGTCACCTACTTCATTAAATACCCGCAAAATTAATGAAATGTCAACATCAATTGTACTTTGCATTTAGTAAATGTTAGCATGCTAACATGCTAAACTAAAATGGTAAACATGGTACCTAAACATTACACTTGCTAAAAATCAACATGTGAGAACTGTCATTGTGAGTATGTGTTAAATGCTGATGTTAGCATTTAGCTTTAAAGTGTCACTGTCCTAAAGTACAACCTCAGAGCTGCTAGCAAAGCCGCAGATTCTTGTTTTTTTTATTTTTGATTACACCAAATCACAAAACAAATTTTTCTTGTAGTAACTGTAGTTTCACTTTCTGTTGTCTTGTCTTTCTCTTTCATACAGTCCCATTCCTGGACCCAGAGCTGGGAGAAAGGATTCTTGAAATCAGTGATAACGACTCCATGCCATCAGATGAACCCCTTCTCAATCCGCCCGTGGAGCTTGCGATCAGGCGCAGTCAGGCGCCGCCCACAAACTTTGAAGGCACTAACCTGGAATGGGTGACCTGGCGTGGCTTTCTTCCCAATGGAGCCGTTTCAATATATAATCGTCGTTCTCGTCGCTATGACTATGTTTGCAAATTCAAGTGTGAAGCTGGTTTATACAGCCCCAATTTGGGTCATTACTGCTATTATCCCTACGGAAAAAAGGAGTACATTTCCGCTTCATTTCAGATTCTGGTGAATAAGGATAACTTTGAGTTTCTTGAGTGGAAGAGTAGTTCCTTTGGTTCAGTGACCGCGAATTCTGTTGGGACCTGCTCAGGGTCAGGCGTATATGTAGGGAGGAACAAGTATGGTCTTGGGAAGGTAGTTCCTGAGCAAAGGGCCTTCTTCCTTCCCTGGAGAGGTAAATCATATTGGTACAGAAGGAGGTATGAGGTCCTGACCATGAACAGGGGTGTGGCCAGTGAGTACATCTCTGACATCAAGTATAAAATTGAAAGCAGTAATATCTTCTATTTTCCTCCAGTGACCATACGAATCTCTTCCATCACCAACAATGCATGTAGCGATGTTGTAAAAGTAGCTACGCTCTCAAAAACAAGCTTGGTGGAGCACAGCTGGGAAATCAGTTTTTCCATCTCTGCAGGTGCCAAAAACACCATAAAGACTGCCATCCCCTCTGTCACAGATAGAAAAATTGAGTTTGGTCCTGAGATAACACTAGAGTTCTCAAATGGGCATTCCAAGTCAGAAGAAATCTCACACTCGGTTTCTGTGGAGGTCGATGTTCCGTCCAACCACCACTGCAGAGTCCGACTGGTGGGACATAAGTACAAGGCAGACGTCCCGTTTACAGCTCAACTTACGCGCACCTACCACAGCGGACGGATCGTCAAGACCGTCGTCACTGGAATGTTCCACGGTATACAGATTGGAGAAGTCAGTGCTGTAGTGGATCGCTGTCAAAGTGTACCATTCGCCAAGCCTTGCCACTGAAATGCAGGTGTCAGGATCTCCACAAAGGAACTTTTGTCTAATCTTTGTCATTTGCCTAATGAATTACTGGATGATTTTGCCTATTGTGGCCTCTAAGAAATTGACAAAATAGAAAAATAGAAGTTTAATTATGATTGATTGCAACTGGTGAGCCTGTGACAAGTAGTTCCAAGAAGATATTGCTATGTTTTAAAGATGTTTATGCCAAAAAGGTTGGGAATGCCTTGGGCCTGTCCTGCCAGTTTTGTTACTTGCAAATTGCAACATGAGATAATTTCCTCTTACCAATTTTGACACCTGTCAGCAATCAAAACAAAGGCTATACTTACGACTAATACATGAGTTACAACAGCCACGATCAGTTTGCAGTCTTATGTGAGTAGTGCAATTTCTTTTTTAAACCGTATAGGATCAAAATAAAATATAAAGTGATGTTTACAAATAATTCCAATGTTTGTAGTTTTAAATCAACCTTTGTAAACCTGTAAAACAAATCTGCATGAGAAATTCAAGTGTGTACATATGTAAAAAGATTTTTACTGTGTGGATAAAAACTGCGGTGAGGTTAAACAAAGACACTGAAAAAAGTTTTTGTCATTTATCTGTTTGACCCTAATTTCAGCCCACAGTGTTGCCCTTCTGGTTGGATTCCACTTTGGTGCTCCACACTCATGGAATAACCTACAACACACTTTAAATATCGATTCCCTGATAACATTGGAACAGTTTTCTTTTTTTTTAATGCAAATGTTTTTATTAGGAATTGATTTTTGTATTTCTTGTTGTTTGGTTTGTTTTCTTTCTGCTTATGTAAGCTCTGCCTCATTGAAAATGAGGGTCACCCCTCAATGTATCCCGAGAAAATTAATGAAAGTTGATGACGATGTTGCCTGTCGTCACTGGCACTCACTCCTCTTGTTTCCTGTCTTATCATCTACTATTGATAAAGTACGGTGCCCTGAGAGCTCAACACACTACAGCAAAACACAAACAAATTCATAAAACATCTTCCATCAGTTTGACAACACGTGTGCTGCAAATACTCACAACACAACAGAAGTGTTTCCAGCGGACACATGTTTGTGTTTTCTCTATTTGTATTTGTTTTATTAAGCTGCAGTGCATTGAGCTCTCAGGGCCCCTGTAATGAAAACCTCAATCTAACATATATCTTAAAAATATGTGAAATATGTTAGAGCCTATGAAATTTTGAAAAGATTAATAAGTGTCTTGTATACTAACAAGAGTCATGTTTACATTTGGTGTCCCCATTTCTTTCCCTATGCCCCCAGTATAACCACCTCTAAAGTCCCTGAGGTCTGGACCTCCCTGAGGTCTGAACCCCCATTTTGCATTATATGCGTTGATGTATTGATCAGGCTAATGTTGGAGAATATATAGGCAGCAGAACAGTCGATTCTCCACTAAATAAGTTTTATTTCAGCCAATTACAATGTATTCCACAGTTTGTTTATACAACAAGAGCCTACCTGTCCTGAATAACATTTTAGAAAAGCCAAAATACTTCACTCAGCTCAGTGATATAAGACCAGAGCTGAAATATCTAATAAATCCAGCAGATGGCGCTGAGAGATCACTAAATGCTCACCACACATTGTAGAAGGCATGATGGTCCCCAGCTCATTATCTTCTACAACTGCAGGAAAGATCAAGTGTAAATCATTGAACTCTAATCATACAAATTACATATTGCATATATTAGATTCTTCTGCATGTTTATACATTAATTTAAATTATAAATCCAAACAACAAATGACCAGTTTTGTGTTAGTTGAAGGACAAGAGGAATTAGAATACATTTTTTGCTAAGAAATCGATATGTACTGTACGTGGGGAGTTGGGTTGGGGTCAGGCAGGTCATCATGTGACGCCATTTTGACAGCGACTGAGCATGAAGACCGTGAGATGCTGTTGAAGGCTTCAGAAAAACCTTGTCCAAATTGTAGCTGCTGGGAATCCAGGATGACTGAGCCACCATCTTTTTTTTAATTCCTTTAAAGATTGGCTTAATGTTCAAAGCATGAGTCAATAAAAAGAATTGGCAAACTCAATTTTACATACGTGCTTTAACTTTTCTTTGGGTTATGTGAGGAGCTTCATTAGAGACAATATCAAGTTCTGCTATGAGTGCCTGATACACTGCAGCTCATTGATATGGTATGATAGTTTGGAGGACAGAGCTAACTGATAACTCACCTCCTTATCAGTCTGTTTTCTTTTGCATGTTAATAATCCTGAATCTTATCCTGGATTTATCTGCACTCATTTCATAATGGGTCAAGAGATCAGCGTGAACACAACAGCAGGGCTGTTGTAAATGAAAGAAGATGCTAATAGACTTTCATAGTCTGTATTTTATGCCAATTCAACCTCCACATTAATAATACTACCGGAAACCTCCAATTTAAAGTGATCAGTAATATAAACCAACTATGGTGTGGACTTCCTCTTTTGCTGCATTCCCCAGTAGTTCAACAGAAGCAGTTGCAGACTTAGCAAGGATTAAAACCAACAACCTTCCAACCACAAGTCCACAGCATCATATTTAACTTGTCTTTTTTTTCTGGTTTATCTTTTGTTTTAGTGCTAAAAAAAAAAAAAGCATTAACTTAATGTTTATTTGTTTATTTGTTGTCTATCTACCAAGGTATTTGAGTTTTATAATTTGGAAAATGACCAAAATAAACTAAACTAAACTAAACTTGGTCACTCCCTAATCAGTGATGTTACAACAAATGTTTTGCATCAGCTGCCAATTGAAGAACATGGTGTGACATCACTGTTTGGGGTGTGACCAGAGATGCCGCACACCCAAACATTTCCTGGGCCAAAGAGAGTAGTCCAAATATTGAAATTGCCCCAAAGACTTGCAATTTTCTTACGTTTTAGCATTTATATGTGTATATATTTATTTATATAGGCTATTTGTAAAGTTCCACAGGTGCATATTAAGACACTAAAAAGCCAAACTCCAACTTATTGCGACAGCTAAAGACATCCATCCTTTATTTAAAATTAGAATTGTAACTGATTTCTTGACTGCAGAAACCACCGCTATGCTGACAACACCCACCTATTCCTCTCTTTCCCCTACACAGGTGGGGGCATCGCTGTTTGTGATATGTTGAAGATCTTGATTATGTTCCCTAAAATGTATTTATCTATATCAACAAGACACTTAAAAATGTGTTAATGGATTTCCATTAAAGGTGCACTGTGTAGGGATTTAGTGTCATCTAGTGATGAGATTGCAGATTGAAACCAAATGAATACCCCTCCCCTCACCCTTCCCTTTCCAAGCGTATACTGTAGAAACATGGCAGTGCAACATGGTGGCTCCATAGAAGAGAACCCGCTCCCTGTGTCGATATGAAGGGCTCATTCTGATCACTCTCATGAAAACACACAATTCTTAGTTCCAGGTGATTAAACACCAATGAAAACACAATTATGGAGATTATATTCAGTTTCTACCTTAATCCTACACACTGGTCCTTTAAATGTAGTACCTGGATTGGTCTTTGGCAGACACATTGACAGATCTAGATCAATGATTTCTGTCAACAGAGAATTACTGGGTCTTTTTACTGTAATTAATAAACTTACATACTTGATTGCATTCACTTGTAATAATTTCGCAGATGCATTTGTCCAAATAGACTTACAATAAGTACATTCAGTCTCTGTAGGAACAAGAGCTAGATGTCATCAAAGAAACCGCCGTAATGGACAGGTCTCAGAGTGTCCTCATCAGCTGTTAACAAACCCACTGCACCAGTTTGTGTTTATTGGTCAAAGTTAGATCCCAAACAGAGGGAAAGTGCAGAGTGTGTTTTATGATTCAGCCATAAAAGCAGTCTATATAAAGCAGGAGGTGACTGCAGGAGGATTCAGTGGGGGAGCGACTGTAAAGGGTGAGTGCTGCTCAGTCTCTTTTCACCTTCAGTCAGTCAGACTCAGGACAATCAATAGTGATCAAGATCGTTAATTGGATATAGTGTTATTGTAATATGATTTAATATTTCCACTTTTGTCTTGTCACGTAAGGACTTGACTTTATCAACTGTCTCCCAGAGAACATCATCTCTTTTAGTGTCTCTGGTTATTTAACAATACTTAAATGTGAATGTGTGCTCTGCTGCATATGGTAGGCTATTTACTAATTTACCCAGTACCAATTAATTAAGCTGTTGATTTGAACTTAATTGAACTTAAACAATAAATCAAATAATTATTAATATAATAAAATAAAATACAAATAATAAATATAAGAAAAATAAGAAACCTGATTCCTACTTTGATTATTATTATATTATACAATAATATAAAAATATATATTATATTGTTCTTACAATATTCAAAGAAGTCCAAGGCTTATTTAAGAGAATACTAAAAAATAAACAAGGATAAAAAATACCTATAAAGACTAAAAATTCTAAATATATGTACAAATGTGCAAATATGCAGCTATGGCAGCTTACAGTATTTATAGTTACAGTATAGTAAATTCCAAGTGGATACTGACAGTATAAATGCTTTAAAACTTTTGATATATAAGTATCATTTCAGACTGTTCTGTGTTGCAACAGAGATAAAGGTTGTATAAAGGTTGTGTTTCAGTGTAAAATGCTGAAAAGACAGAGTTCTTACTGTAGTGTCCCAAAAGATTTGGGCCCATCTGGTATTTGGACGATAGGTTTGTCTGGAAATGATGGAATAATCCAGTCTAATGTCTAAAATCAGAATCCAAATGGAAGAGATCTTTGCATTCAGTTGTTATCAGGACGAAATGTTACTTACAAACATATTTATTTATATTTCACATGTTGAGTTTAAAGGGTTTTAACTGAAAACCTTTGGTGTTTTATCTCCAGATGAAGGTGTCGGTGTTGCTGCTGTCGGCCCTGCTGGCTTTGTCCTCAGCCAGTCTGCAGGACATCGTCAAGAAGAGCTCACAGCTCAGAAAAGGTCCAAAGTTCATATAGTTCATAGTTTAGTTTTGAAGTTTTCAAGAGATAATTTTCAGATTTTTTTACCTAATGGCATTTGAAGAAAAGTACTACATGGTTTAATATGTAAACTCTCTGTCTGATTCTTTTACACAGTCTCCTTACTGAACCCAGAGCTGGAGGACCTGGTGCCTGAACCCACTGGTAACGATGTGGTGTCTGGTCCTCTGACTCCTGCTGACCTGGAGCAGCAGCAGGATCTGCCTTCATCCTTCATGTTCGCTGACAACGTAAACCTGGAGTGGCTGACCTGGGACGGCGCTCTGCCCAACGGAGCTGCTTCCATCTACAACGGCTACACCGAGCGCACCGACTACGTCTGCAAGTACAAGTGTGAGGCCGGCTTTTACAACCCCAGCCTGGGCCCTTACTGCCGCTACCCCTACGGAGACCGTGAGTACTACGCCCCGGAGTTTGAGATCCTGGTCAACAAAGACAACTTTGAGTTCCTGGAGTGGAAGGAAGGTTCCTACGGTTCAGTGCCGCAGCATTCAGTCAGGACCTGCCCAGGAGTCGGCATCTACGTCGGGAAGAACAAGTACGGTCTCGGGAAAGTTGTTCCTCAGTTTGAGGCCTTCTTCCTGCCTTGGGAAGGCGATGAGTATTGGTACAAGAGCTACCAGGTCTTGGCCATCAACAGGGACGCCTACACCCAGCACATCACTGACGTCAAGTACGCCATTGATGATGTCGCCATCTTCCAGTATCCTCCTGAGACCATGCGTATCTCCGGGGTCACCAACAACGAGTGCCAGGCGGTGGTGAAGACAGTCACCATCTCAAAGACCACAGACGTGGAGACGACGTGGAACATCGGCCGAACCACCATGCTGGGCATCACAGGCAGCATCACAGCTAAAATCCCCCTCATCGGCTCCGGGGGCATCGAGCTGAGCGGCGAGAAGACGTTGCAGTTCTCCAGGGGAACCACCGTGGTGGAGTCGCTCAGCCACTCCGTGTCCGTGCAGCTCACCGTCCCCCCGAACCATTCCTGCCGAGTCCGTATGGAGGGTCGCAAGATCAAAGCCGACATCCCCTACACGGCTCGCCTCAGCCGCACCTACCGTAACGGAGAGACCCAGTGGACCTCCATCTCCGGGACCTACGACGGAGTCCAGATCGGAGAAGTCCGGGCCGTGGTGGACCGCTGTGAACCCGTGGTGGACGCCGAGCCTTGTCCATGACAGGTCCACGGAAACACCATGAGATATTTTTTAAGCTGTAATATTGAAAACAAATTTGTAACAATAAAAATAACAGTGGGAAACATCTGTCGTGTCGACTGCTCTGAAAGAAAACAACATGTTGAGAATACATTTCAAAATAAAACTAAATAAAATTAAAATATGGCACTTTAACCTTTATTAACTAAAATGAGCACTTGCAGGACTTTTGCTTTAAGTTAAAACATTTCAGTTTGCTGCAATGAAATGTTTAGAAATTACATTTTACTACATTAACAGTTGCAGGGACAAAAACATGAAAAAAAACATAGAACAAAAGAAGTTAAGAATTTAAGGGAAATGCATAATAAAGGTTCATTATTCAGTTAATTTAATTGGTCTACATGACAAAGAAACACCTGGACATACAGTAATTTTATATTTTTCCCAATGCTGAGCTTATCTCTCAGGTGTTATACATCATACGATTCAGGAGAACCTTCCCCTTCTTTCTGGTGAAATGTAAAGTCACAATCATGCACTGCCTTTGTGTAAAAGCACATAATATTGGACAACAAAAAAAAACCGCCAATGAAAAACATCTTGTGTTTTGTTGAATAACTCCATGGTCAACCCGGGATTTTTTTCCAATGTGAAAACTTTTATTCAGGTGTTTTGGAGCTCCATGTGAAGTTTCATGCAAATACACAAACATCTGTAATAAACTGGTGTCTATTTTTAATGATTTTATCATCCACTTCCTGTTATCTGTCTTTTCCCCTGTGGAAATTACAGCCACCGTGCAGTCGTGTAATTCCTTTCCATACTAAAAAAATTAGTCAGCAAGTACAAATGTCTGTAATCTCACAGTTGTACACATTTGTATTGTTGTCTTGTGATTCATTTGCAATGAAACCTCCAAAACATTATTGAGACTGAGAAGAGTGAATCAGGATGTTCTCCACACTTTCTTGCATCGTAAAATATTTACTGATCATTTTCCATTTCCATATTCCTTCCAAATCTGAGTCTGATTGGTGTATGGATATTTTTATGTATTTCAGCCCATGTTTTTTTCTCAATATATTCCCCAAGATCAAATTTCATCTAACGCCATCACCAGGTATCATGTTTTCTACATTTTGATTTCGTGGTTCACTTCCTGTTGGATAAAATGCTCCAGCAGTGAATTAGCAAAGAAGAGAAATACTGTTTCCTCTCAGCTGTGAATCGCACTCACTCTATACATCTGAATAATACACTTCTTTTAAATCGGAATAACATAAAGATCCTGCGTTGCCTGAATGAGAGGTTCACTACGAGCTCTGAGCTGAAGGCGGCAGCAGCTGAAGGCAGTGACAGTGCAGTTCTGTCAGTGTAAATGACCTTTTGCACGGCCTTGTTTCACACAGAGTCCTCATTCAAGACTCAAATAAATAAATTGATAATAACTGTCTGTCTCAAGGACGCGCACAGATGGCCGTGACATCAGCGATTTTCAATGATAGGGCTGTGCGTGGAGAACAATGTCCGTGTTGAGCGGCTTCTCCTTCTGGTTTAATCTTGGCAGCCGGCGACATTACGCAACAAGGACTGTCTTAATCAATGACCCACTATTACAGGAGATCTCAATCACTTTGTTCCCAGCCTGAGCTTATCTAAACATACAGTATCTTGTCATCAATGGAGACAGAGCGCCGCAGCACTTTGGACATCATGCGATCCTCTGCTCCCCTGATAGACACAGGAATCCAGGCAAACTTATTTATGAAGCACTTTTAATGGGCTCATCAAAGAGTATCTTCACAGGAAGAGGAGGGGGGGATCAATAAAGAACCCTGTTATCATTATCACCATGAAGACTCTTTTTTACACTCCTGGAGAGCTGGTGTGTGCGTCCCAGTCAAGGACAAAGCAGGTCTCATGTCAGAACAGCACCGTTGCCTTTACCCAAGTACCTGGAGCTGGTTCTGGTTTGGATGGAAACTAAGACGACGTGGCAGAAATCATCTGAACCCACAGCCAAGCGGTTGTGTTTGAATAAAAGTAACAAGCTGAAAATATTCTCATAGTCTAGTGCCTCAAAATCATTCATTTCCAGTATGAAAGAGTTCAGAGTGCAATAACTTATAGATAACACAGGTTAGGTTAGGTGTAAGTCAGTGGTCAAGGATCCCTAAACTCAAGACCAAGGACCCTCATCTGATCAGATTTGTGCTTTTAGATGTTTTATTACAGAAAACATTTGAACCCATGATTAAAACAAATCTACATTCTGTCATTGTGTTACTTATGGATGGAAATAAAGTAAAAAATAAATTATACCCCTTCAAGGAACCCCGTGATGGACCCCTGGGGGACCCCAGACCCCACGTTAACAACCAAGCTACACTAAAACAACAAACCTTTAAGGTGTGTAGTAATGGTTCCCGATGCACAGAAACCTTTACATAGCACTGAAGGGAACAACAGCCTTATTTTACACCAGATATGAGCCCAAGAAGAAAGACCATTATATATATATATATATATATATATATAATATATATATATACATTCACATAGATATGTACATAACTGTATGCTGTTATTAAACACATCTAAATCTTCGGCCTTCAGGTGTGTAATTATATAAAGAAGTGAGGGAAGTATTTATGAGGATTATAAAGGTCACTGTTTTGAATCCAGGCCATCTCTGTTCTACACTGCACACACTGCTCTACCTGTGTCCTTGAACACACCTTGACACCAGAGGACAAGTGTTTGTGCTGATCAACCTTCCCACCTCCCTGTATCAGTTCTCAACATGTTAATCAGTAAAAATGTAATTTCAGAAGCTTCATGTTTTGGTTATTGTAACATCACATTTAACCTGAGCAGCAGCAGGAGTGTAAATCATGGTGTGAACACTGGGTCAATGGGCGAGAAGCTGCCGCTGCTCGCTCTCCTGTTTATGGGGGGGGGGGGGGGGCAATAAGAGTGCGGGGAGGTTTTAAAACTCAGCACATAGTGCAGGCAGCGTCACTGCAGGAGGAACCTGTCGAGGTAAAAACTGCTTCTATACGTCTGAATGAGGTTCTGGTGTGGGCTCATTTTCCTGATTAACAACACTGCATCATTTCACTGTGTAATTGTTGTCTGATACAAAACTGATCGATAATCAACAATAAATGATCTAAAAATATATGAAGAATCTGAAATCTTTTAAGAAATGCTGCTTGTTTTTTTCCTCTTTTTGTATCAAGAGAATATTATTTATCTTGATTTAATTATATAGATCTGTATTGACACAGTCTCATACCGTACTGGCGATTTTCTTGTTTCCTGTTCACTTACATGGACAGATACAACTGAGGACCTTTTCTACAGTATATTATACTATTCTATAAATTGTCTGTTTTGTTTTTTTAAAACTAAATCTGCACAATTATTGTAAAGTTCTTACACTTTGTGATTGAAGTGATGCTAATCCTGACGAAATTGACGCCAAATTTCTGTTTGTTTTTTTTAAACTACTCAACTTTAAATTTAAAGTTTATATCACAGACTCATGTTTTACCATAAAAATGTGTTTTTTACTCCTGATCTGAAAAACAAGACTCAAAAGTCTTAAACATCTATGATGACAAAACCTTTTAAACTTATTTTTAAAGGAGCGTTACACAATATCTGATCTTTATCGACCTCTATAGACGATCAGGAGGAATTGCAACATCCACATATTTAACCCAAATTTCCCTGGAGATCAATACGGTTTTATCTTATCTTCACTTGGTGATACATGGAGATGTCTTCCATCACTGACAGTGGTCTTTACATAAGCAACAAAGTAAAGCAGGTTTGTAATCAATGCACTTGTTAAAAAGAGACTTGTTAGAGGTTATTTATCAGGTAAAGGTAATACTCGATAAAAAAAAATAAGATGGAATCATGGGTTTGAATTTTTCACCCAGTGTGAACATCATGTAGCTTTAAAGAACATACAGGGTACAACAGAAAAACTTAAATTCTCATTCAGGAATCCAAAGATAAATTTTACCACATTTGGAAAGCATTAATTTTTAATTTTTAATTTTAAAGTAATAATTTGCAAATTTATGAATTCAATTTGCAAACTAATACTGATACATATTAAGAAAGAAAGATCACTGCCACATGAATCGTGCTTTGCACTTTCAGGACAGAATTGTAAGGAAGAAAATTGATTAGGCTACATGTCAATGATTTTCTACATGTGTTTATTAATTTCACCTGAATAAAGGAGGAAAAAAGGATACAATTTTTTATTTTTATCTCTGCTTTAATGTCTGTCTCTTATTTTATTTTTTATTTTGTTTTCTGTGTATCTGCTCCAGGAATTTATTTCCTATATTTCCTATATTCATTTGATTGTTCAAAGTTGAAAACCCCAATAAAAAGAGAGAGAGAGAAAAGAATATATTGTTTATCAGGCAGTGTGGAATAAAACCTTAGAGCTACTGAAGAGGAAACTGGAAGTTAAGTGATTTAACTTCATTAGTTTGAAGGGTTCTTGTTCCTTAAACCTGCTCAATGCAAAAACCATTAATTCAGTCATCAACATCAGCTGTTGGTGATATATTTAACTTCATTTAACCAGGAAATCAATGAGAATGAAAATCTCTTTTAGAAGGGGTCAGCGGTGAGCGCTGTGCGGGTAACGAGTGAAGCGTTTTGAGCGTTTTAGCCTTGCAGCTTCTCTACTAAGTAAATTCCCACTGATGTCGACGTGCCAGATGTGTTTCCGCTGTGTTTCCAGATGAGGTGGTGTGTCGCTGTCGTCCTGGCCGTGCTGCAGCTCTGCAGCCCAGCGCTGCAGTCTGACCCGCTGCTCTATGTCTCCCAGCTGCAGGACGGGCAAGAGAAACTCAGCAGTGAGTCACTTCGTAATGACACTGAAGAGTTACCTGCTGAGACACTGTGACGGAGAGTTCAATTCCAAAATAAGCTATTTACCATTTCAATAACTTGATGTCTGCTCTTTACAAAAGGGTTTGGGTTATCCACGAGTAGATATACTTGTTAATGTCCAGGTACAAAGTGTGTTGGTTTGGTACATCTGCCTGTTTTGGTCATGAACTCTCCAAATGTTCCACGTCAATATAGTTTTCTGAAATAATAATGTGTATATCTAAAACCAGTGCCATTTTCTTTCCGTCTTTTCACGCAGAGCCGTGGCTTAACCCCACTCTGGAAGATGTCATCCCTTCCCGGGAAGTCGTCAACCCCCCTCAAATTAGAGAGATCCAAGAAACTGAGACGACCTCACACTCCTTCCCCATGTTTGGCGAACACATCAACCTCAAATGGGTCACATGGAACGGCTCCCTCCCGAACGGCGCTGTCGCCATCTTCAACGGCTACACCGAACGCACGGACTACGTGTGCAAAGTCAACTGCGAGGCCGGCTTCTACACTCCCAGCAAAGGAAGCTTCTGCCAGTATCCCTACGCCGACAAAGAGTACGCATCCTCCAAGTTTGAAGTGCTGGTCAACGTGGACCACTTTGAGTTCCTGGCGTGGGTTGAAGATTCATACGGCTCTGTCCCCCAGTACGCCGTCAAAACTTGCCCCAACTCGGACATCTATGTGGGGAAAAACAAGTATGGTCTTGGCAAAGTGGTGGCCCAACACGAGGCTTTCTTCCTCCCCTGGGAGGGCGATGAGTACTGGTACAAGAGTTACCAGGTCCTGGCTATCAACAGAGACAGCTACAGCCAGCACATCTCTCATGTGGAGTACGCCATCGACCAGATGGAGCTGTTCCACCATCCTCCGGAGGCCCTGAAGCTCACCAAGGTCACCAACCTGGAGTGCAGAAACGTGGCGAAGACAGTCCAGCTGGAGAAGACCAGCACAGTGGAGAAAACCTGGGACATCGGCAGAGAAACCCGCAACGGCTCCATCTCCACCATGAAGGCCAAGGTGCCCATCCTCGGCCCGGGGACGGTGGACTTCACCAAAGAGCAGACGGTGACCTTCTCAGAGGGAACCACAATGGCCGAGTCTGTCAGTCACTCTGTCTCTGTGGAGCTGCTGGTCCCACCCAACCACTCCTGCGCCGTGAGGATGGACGGCAGGAAGATGACGGCCGACATCCCCTTCACCGGCAGGCTGAGCAGGACCAACCACAACGGAGACACCCACTGGACGTACATCACGGGCACCTACGACGGCGTGAGCGTCGGAGAGATCAACGCTATAGTCGAGAGATGTCAGCCGGTGCCTGACGCTGATCCCTGTCCCCCAGCTCAGGACTGATGACCAGTCTGATGATGAAAAACTCTGTTTTCCAAATAAAACACATTAAAAAAAATCAAGGAGTTTCTTTGTTCTTTTTCGTCCTTCAACTGAGATATTTTGGACAAGTTACTGTATTTTAAAATTGGTTAGCTAGGTATACTCTTTATTCAATCTTGATATCAATATTTTGAATCAATATTTCATAATGATATTGACTGTTAACTAAAAATACACTTTATTTCTACAGCACCTTTCAAAACCAGAGTTTAAAAGATACCAAAAAATACAACAATTAATATGATGAATTCTCAAACTTTGGAGAATTTAAATAAGACAAAGTAGAAACGATATAGAACCATTTGTTGGATCCATGTTTTTTATTTGATTATTTTCATCTCCCATATCATCACAGGTATCATTTTAAAGCTCTCTCTCTCCTGCATAAGGTGATCAGGTCCAAACATGGTCATTTTCTTTGTATCAGCAGCCAATCATGAAAGTGAAAATGAAAGTGAAATTTTGCTAAAGTATCTTTAAAGGCCATTTTCAAAGAGTTTTTTCCCCTCATACTCTAGAAATTTCAGTTGTACTTACACCAAACCTTCCAATTTTATTATTATCTATATTCTGAAGGTTTTTACTGATGAGTTTATTAATGAATCATTCATAGCCTAATTTATATTAACATTTTACTCCTAAGCATGGATTTTTAAAAATATTTATTTTTTGATTTATAGAATGATAAAAAAAGAGATATCCAAAATCCCTTCTCTAAAAACATTTGACTCTAATATCTTAACAAAATGAAACAAGATTTTTGAACCTGGCTTTATGTGCTATTTTGTGCTAATTATTAATTAAATAATGCATAATTTGCATATTTAAGCATAAAGTTTCAGAAAACGTATAATATGAAAAACAACTGTCTTCATGTAAGTAATCAACTGGGGAAGTTTCATGGTCATATCTATTAAAACCTTTACCCCCATCCACCTGTAGTGTCTTGCCCTTGCCTGCCGCGCCGCTAGATGGCGCTGCAGCCCGCAGGAGCAGGAAAAGCCTGTTGGCTCGTGTTGTCTTTATGACGCTCATTGACTGGTGTGATGGAGAGACATGACAGGAGGACAAGCTAATAGTTAGCTCTGTGAAAGTTCAGAGGAATTTAAACAGGAATTTGCAAATAAATTATAAATTTAACTGGTATCATATGTTGTCGCACTGGCGCCAAATGTTCTCACCGTGTTGTTTTAAGTGTGTGTGTCGGTGTTACGCTGACTTGTTTTACCTGACAAGGTACAGTAAGCTAACGTTAGCCAGCTAGCAACACCAGTCAAAGTTACCTTCACATAGTTTAAGACATAAATACGAGGTAAAAACTTTCTCTGTGGAGTGAGGGGTTCGTGTTAAGGTTTTTTTTATTTTTAAAAACGTAATAAAAAGCAAAAATACAGACATAATGCCTAAAGATTTATACAGTGAAACCCCATAGAGAAATCAGCCCATTATCAGAATCAACATGTATTATATTCTAATAGTAAATTAAAGTTAAAAATATCTGAAGTTTGACTTAATAACAAGAGCTGACAGTTTGTTTCATAGGCCGAATGAAAAAAGTCCCATTTTTAAGCAACTTTTGTCGTTATTTGTCACATTTTTTCAAGACGCTGTTGAACTTTGTCACAATGCGACGACTTTTGACAAGAGTCATAAATAGAGTTTTGCTGAGTGAACCGTTTACACATGCGATGGGCTTTGAAGCTGAAATACACTCACACGCCCACCGGAAGCTGGTAAGTGTAAAAAGTTACTGACATTATCAACATTTTACTTCAGGTTTATTTAGCCTCGGTAGTCGCCTGTAAGGATTTGTCAAATCCCACCAAACATCCCTCCAAAATCTGGTGTTTGAGTTTTATTTTGGCGATTTGTCAAAGTAAACATGTTATAATTTAAGTTTGAAAAAGATTTTCTGAGTCCGTGTTAGTCATTTTTCAATTCGGCATAATTGTCATACTAATGCGTTGCTGCTTCGTGTCAGATATTTGCACAAAACATCCTGAGAAAATGTGTCATTTCTAACCGGCCATACTGTTGCAACCGAGCAAGGCAACACTAAATTGATAGATTTCTGGATTGGGGTTCGGTTTGTAATGTCAGTGGTTTAGTTTGTCCAAGGAGTTTAGCCTCAAAAATCACAGAACAAAACACATAATAGACATACTATAAGATATGTACATTATTTCCTTTGTGGCACCATAACTGTGTTAACTTGTCCTTGCCTTTTTGCTGCATCCTGTTCAAGTAAAAATGGATAAAAGCTCAGTGTGTAGAAGCAGAACACAATGTTCGCAGTGTGTCAGCAGCCATAGAGTCTAATACAATGTAGTCTATAGTATTTCTGTTAACAGCTGTGTCTGCTGCCAGCGGATCAGTACCATCAGTGCTAGGCAGTGGATGTATGTCTGTTTTGTGTGTTTATGTCAGCCTCAGCTCTCCCTGGATTTTTCTGTGAAGATGAATAAGCTTTGTGGCAGCAAAAAGCCTTTGTCATTACTCTTTTCTGTGTTTGTTTTTAATTCTATTAATTGAATGTGACTCATTTTTAAAATTACATTCATCACAATTTCAGATGCACATACCTCATACTGTATAACCCAATATAAAATAAGGTTTTAAAAATCAATGCCATCCACATTCATTTTACCAAACTAAATTTATTTATATTACATTTAAAAATATTTTAAGACAAACTTGATTGGTGACGTAAGGCTGATGTCACTGCATATTTTTCTTACTGTCAACAAATTCCAAGAAAACCAATAGTGTGTCTAAGCCCCGAGCCCAACATGTAAAACTTTAAAATCACCAAACAAATATGTAGGTTAATTTAAAAAAAAAAAAAAAAGGAATTTCCTTAATCTGCTTAAATCTGATCTGAATAAAAAGTAAATAGATTAAAAACTATTCATGGAAAACATCTTCACTTTACTTTTAGAGCCTAAAACTTTTGCACAGTGCTGCAGAAGAACGATAAATTGAATACAAAGCTGTTTCATTACAGAACTGATAGCTTTAGTGTGTGTGTGTGTGTGTGTGTGTGTGTGTGTGTGTGTGTGTGTGTGTGTGTGTGTGTGTGTGTGTGTGTGTGTCAGGTGGTGGGGCTGGGTAACCCGGGGATGGATGATACCAGACACAACGTTGGCATGGCGGTGCTCGGCGAGCTCGCTGCCCGGCTCGGCGTGGCTGACCGTTGGCGTGGCGACAAGCACGTGTCTGGTGAGGTCATCGTGTCAGAGGTCCAACACACACGAGTGGTGCTGCTCCGTCCCAGGCTGCTGATGAACATCAACGGGGTGTCAGTGGCCAAAGCAGGTGAGGTCACTGTGTGTGTGTGTGTGTGTGTGTGTGTGTGTGTGTGTGTGTGTGTGTGTGTGTGTGTGTGTGTGTGTTGTAACTCTATTGTGTTTGTTTATCTCGCTGATGTTGTATTTATGAGCTCAGGTTTGTTTTCAGTTTTATCTCCATGTCCTCTTCTGTCCCTCCCTGTTGTTTGTTTTGTTTACTCTATAAACACATTTGATTGGACTCTTCAGTCTCTCTCTCTCTGGAGCACTTTTATTTCTCATCTAATAAATTGCCTCTGTGGGAGAAATATTAATTAAACAGAAACTGAATTAACAACAGCTGAGTCACACTGTGTGTGTGTGTGTGTGTGTGTGTGTGTGTGTGTGTGTGTGTGTGTGTGTGTGTGTGCGTGTGCTGGGAATTACAAATGAATGAACATGTTAACATCAACTGACAAATACGGTGGATACTGTTTTCAGTAGCAGCCTTTCAATTAGACGTCATTTTATTTGCTCAGTGAAACAATAATGCAGAACACTGGCTGCTTCCGTCTCCTCGGATATAAAGATCTGCTGCTTTTCTCTGTTTCATATCACTGTAAATTGAATGTTTTGAGGCTTAAAGCTGTTGGTCAGACAGGAACAGGCAGCTGAACCTGTGATGACTAGACCAGAATAGACTGAACAAATAATTAAAAAAACAGCTTTAATTGAACATGGAAATAAAGTTTAATTGCTGCACATCTGCTAATATTCCTGGAGTGATCAAATTACCGAATGTTATTTTAAATCTCCCAAAATACAGATGACATAGTTGATGTTATATATTATATATTATATATTATAATCCTGAAGCAACAGCTAAACATGAGTTTCTTATTAACGTATTCCAGGTATGTTCATATTTGGGTTTGGATACCTGATGCCATGTTGAATATTTTATGATGTGACGTCTCGTCCTCTCCAGCTGGTAAATACGGCATCAAGCCTGAAGACGTCCTGCTGATCCACGATGAACTGGACAAACCTCTGGGGAAGATCGCCATCAAACATGGAGGAAGTGCCAGGTGGGGCATGTAAATAAATGAATTGCTGGTGATGTAGTTCTCTAACAACAGCTCAGACAACACTTTCTCTTACTATGTCACGTGACTGACAAGATGGAGTGGAGCAATAATAAACGTGACAATTACAAATATAAGAAAATTGCACATTGTTGAATATTTGTTTGTGCATTAACTCTGACTTCCTCCTCACAGAGGTCATAATGGAGTCCGCTCCTGTGTGGACTGTCTTCAGACTGATGTAAGTCACATGTTACATACAAACAACAAACAGGAAGTGTTTATCGGGGGGGTTCACCACTGCATGTTGTAGTCTGATTTTATCTTAGCTTTATGTTTGATTTGTATTTCATTTTATTGTCTTTTAAACTGATGGTGACAGTTCAGACATGTTTGAGCCCAGAGTTACTTTAAACACTGAACTCCACAGCGGTTGTTGATGAGACAGAAGGAAATCCAAAGATGGAAGAAGCTCAGTACTCAGAGAAAAATGAATATATATGTATATTTACATAAACAATAAATACAACTGGGGAAAAAGGGAGGCACATATTACAGATGTACTGCACGGATGAAAGTGCAGAATTGAATAAAAGTTTCTTGAGCTCGCTGCTGGAATTCTGCTGTTGAAACAAAATAAAAATAGACAAAAAAATCTTTTTATTATTGCAAATTAAAACAAATGAAGCACAGACTAATAGACTAACCAGCAGGACCCCCCCCCCCCCCCCCCCCCCCCCGTCTCCTGCAGGTGATGCTCAGACTTCGTGTCGGGATCGGACGGCCGACGGGGAAAACGGCGGTGGATCGTTACGTTCTGGGTCGGTTCTCCTCGGAGGAGAAGAAGGTTCTGGACTCTGTTCTGGTCCAGAGCGTGGACCTCCTCCTCTCCCAGCTCTCCCAGCAGGACTCCCAGTCCCCCTCCTCCTCACCAGCAGGGGGCACACAAGCAGCAGGGAAGAGAGAGGGGAGGGAGCGCTCGGTCTCTCCAGCTGAGGACTCTGCTGCTGCTCAGAGCTGAAGTTTCAAACAGCTGCCTCCAGGAGGAAACGTGACATAAGATGAAACATAAAGGTTCATCACTGAGACTGTATTTATTCTCTGGCTGTTAAAAGGTTTAAAAGAGACAATCTACCTCTGAAACTGCACGAAAAGACTCAACATGATACAACCACGCAGACAGACGAGCTGCCTCTGCTGATGCGTTTGTACGTCAGCTGGTTCAAGAACGAAACATTTCCTTCATAAAAACATAAAAACCTCAATGAACTGATTCTGTTTTTATTCACATTTATCTGATTGTTGGTTGTCGATTCCTCAAAAACCTGCGAACGAGTTCAGTCAAAGTTGGTGGAAAGAATTTGTTGAGGATATCTAACGTTACAGGACGTGACATGTTTGAAACATTTAGATATTTTCTCCAAAAAACAGAAATACTGAATGTGAATGGGAGGTTAAAAACAAACGATGTCACAGAGACACTGTTTTTAAATCACATTTATTGTGTAATACCATCAATCACCATGTGATGATGTAACATCAGCTCATGTTCTGTAGCAGCAGAGTGTTTCCTCTGTGTAAAGTCAAAGAGACAAACTCTGAATATGTAAATGACAAAGAAATAAAAAAGTCTGTTATTGAAGAGAAACTTAACACCCGGCCGACTAGCAGTTGTTTCTTCTTCTGTGGTTGAATGTTGATGTGTTTTAGTCAAGATCGTTCAGGATCACTTCACCCTCATCTGTCCTCACCTGCAGCTGTGGACAGAAACATTTCAGAGCTACAATCACATCAATGGATTCTACTGTAACAGGTTTAGGTTGTTCTACACTTGTGAGGACCCTCGGTGACATAATGATATAACTCTAACCTCAGTCATCACTACTAAATCCCTGTGAGTGTGAAACCTCAGACCGTCCTGTGGAGGTCTGTCGCCAAGAGAGAGACACACACACATACACACACACACACACACCCTGCTCTCCTCCCTGATGTGGCTCTTTTGGCTAAAAACATATTGATTTCCCCTCCTGATTGTCACACTAATTACACTCTTCATCAATTAGCTGCCTTTAATGAGTTGCATCGAGTCAAGAGGCGCACTGCGTTCTCACACTGCGGAGAATGCCGAGAGGAGGGAGGTGTGGTGATGGTGGTGGTGGTGGGGGTGGGGGGTGTTGGTGGGGGGGCAGGAGGTGGCGGACAAAAAAAGCCAGAAAAGAGCATATAAAACAGCGGAAAGAGGCCGACGCGCCGCTGAATGAGGGAAATCAATACAAAGGAGGCCGGTAGATTGCGATGGAGGGCTGAAGAAGAAAGGCAGCGAGAAACAAAAGGAGCCAAACATTGTTTAGGTTTGTTTGAGGCCTTCTGTCCTGCCGTAGCTCAGAGTCACAATAGCTGCAGGGACACACTTGTGGACATGAGGAACGGAGGGGGAGGGGGGGGGCTCAACTCAAAGGAAACTTCTTCACTCTATGACAACCCCCACCACACACACACACACACACACACACACACACACTGAGCACCCCTCACCCTCCCCGTCTTTCTGTGCTGTGACCCCGTTGAGCCACCCTTCGCCTCCATCAGGCCACTTTCTCAGCCCCTCCTCGCTGGTCAGCTTTAGGAGGCTTCACCAGCCGCTTCAATAACTTTTCTTCTGCAGGGGTCAGAGGTCAGCAACAGGCTGGACACCCGGGCCTATAGAGGAGACCTGAAATTTATTCAGGAATGGGACTCCCACCCCCCAATCTCCCCCGATGCTCTACGGCCAGCGGCCCGGTGGGGGGTCTTCCCACAGATGTGCTAACTCTGCAGTAACACAAAACAAGCCCACACACTCCACTCATCCTGAGAAGGCTAATTAGCAGAGCTGCATTAAGGGAATATACACATTTACACTCTTTTAAAACCATAATCAAGAGTCATGCCATCAGGATTCATGGTTCCCACTTCTGACTGTGATGATCCTCTAACTTCCTGCTCCACCAAGAGGTTTTTTTTCTTTGTGAAAATCTCTTGACACCTATAAGATGGATTGCCATGAAATTTGCTATTGATACTCACATCCCTCATGGGATGGATTCTAGTGACTGAGGTTTCACTGATTCAGTGAAATGTCTCAGCATCTACTTGATGGATTGTTATTGTTGAGACATTCATAGTTCCCAGATGATGTGACAGTGAGGCTTATATCTGTGGTTTTTATTTAAATATCTCTACAACTTTCAGATGGATTTTTACTGCTAATTACCAAAATATTTTCATGCTAACATGCTAAAATAAGATGGTAAACAAATGCTAAACACCAGCATGTTAGCACTGTGAGCATGTTAGCACCTCAAAGCACCAGATGTCAGGTGCTACTTCACATCTGGACCAATTCTGGAGCACACAGAGAAAATCCTCTGGCTGTCGCAGTTTAACAACCACAATCTGCCCACATGTGGAAGTATATGGTCCAGACTCGGGCCGAGAACCCAGGCCTATGTGGGGCCAGAGATTTCATTTTGTTGCAGCCTCACAGAGCTGCTAGCATGACTGTAGACTCTTGTTATACTGACACTGAATCAAATTACTTTAATGCAGAGGAATGTTATATTCCCACCAACTCTGCAGCTGCACTCAGCTCATATTTTTGGTTTTGAGGCACATCACTCCATGATTTTAGTCTCCAGCAGAAAATTCATCAGATGCACTTCCTGGTCTGGTCATGATGTATCCATGCAACAAAGAAGGTCATCCTGTCTGCATCTCTGAATGAACCTTCATGTGTTGAAGCTCATCACGCCGTCTGTCTCTTGTGTTTCTGGTCTTCCTCGTTCCATATGGCACCGGCACCCAGAGAACGGTTTCTGACCACAGTTACCAGCCCTGTTACCCTGGCAACCTGTTGCACCACCACCCTGCTGCATAGGCATGTGGTGCTAGAGGTGCTTCTCACAGTGACAGTGGCTCTCACTCTGTGTCCCTGGAGTCTGATGTTAGATGATAAATAATAATAAATATCAGAGGTCACCAAACTTTTTCACTTTTCTCAGTGTTTTGACACTGGAAGTTCTTCTATCAACTTATATGGATTATTGCAATCTAATATCTATGTAACATCTACCAGTCACAAACATTTTGTTTGCATTGAATTCCATTTCTTATCAAAAAACTTGCATTTACTGTGCTATCTTTACCAGTTGTATTGTCATTAATATGGAAAAGCCTGTGAAATATAAATATACTATATTGTTTTTATGCCTTACACTAATATGAAGTTTCATGCCTTACTATACTATGACTTTTTTTTATGACATTTTAAGCCTGACTATATTATGACGTTTTTATGAATTTTCATGCGTTACAATACTATGATGTTTTTATGACTTTTCCTCTTACTATACAATGACATTTTATGCCTTACTATACTATGACGTTTTTATGCCATTTGACATTTTCATGATGATGTTTTACGACTTTTTATGCCTTACTATACGATAATGGTTTTTATGATGTTTTATGATGTTTTATTCCTGCCTACACTATAACTTTTTGTACCTTACTATACTATGACTTTTCATGCCATACTATACTATGACATTTTTGGCATTTTTCTACTATACTATACCAAGATTTTTTTGGCATTTTTATGCCTAATTATATTATTTCGTCTCATGCCTTGCCATACTATGATGTTTTTATGACATTTTATGCCTTAATATGGTATGATGTATTTTTGACATTTTATGCCATACTATACTATGACATTTTTAGCATTTTTCCGCTATACTATACTTTGACGTTTTTTGGCATTTTTATGCATAATTATATTATTTCGTCTCATGCCTCAACATACTATGACGTTTTTATGACTTTTTATGCATTAATACACTATGATGTTTTTTTGAAGTTTTATGCCATACTATACTATTACATTTTTGGCATTTTTATGCCATACTATACATTGACGTTTTTTTGCATTTTTGTGCATAATTATATTATTTTGTCTCATGCCTTGCCATACTATGATGTTTTTATGACTTTTTATGCCTTAATACACTATGATGTTTTTTTTATGTTTTATGCCATACTATACTATGAAATGTTTCATCATTTTTCTGCTATACTATACATTGACGTTTTTTGGCATTTTTATGCATAATTATATTATTTCTTCTCATTCCTTGCCATACTATAACATTTATATGACCTTTTATGCATTAATACACTATGATGTTTTTTTGACGTTTTATGCCAAACTATACTATGACATTTTTAGCATTTTTCTGCTATACTATACTTTGACGTTTTTTGGCATTTTTATGCATAATTATATTTTTTCATCTCATGCCTTGCCATACTATGACGTTTTTATAACATTTTATGCCTTAATATGGTATGATGTATTCTTAACGTTTTATGCCATACTATACTATGAAATGTTTCATCATTTTTCTGCTATACTATACATTGACGTTTTTTGGCATTTTTATGCATAATTATATTATTTCTTCTCATTCCTTGCCATGCTATAACATTTATATGACCTTTTATGCATTAATACACTATGATGTTTTTTTGACGTTTTATGCCATACTATACTATGACATTTTTGTCATTTTTCTGCTATATGATACTAAAATTTTTTTGGCATTTTTATGCTTAATTATATTTTTTCATCTCATGCCTTGCCATACTATGACGTTTTTATGACATTTTATGCCTTAATATGGTATGATGTATTCTTGACGTTTTATGCCATACTATACTATGACATTTTTCGTCATTTTTCTGCTATACTATACATTGACGTTTTTTGGCATTTTTATGCATAATTATATTATTTCTTCTCATTCCTTGCCATGCTATAACATTTATATGACCTTTTATGCATTAATACACTATGATGTTTTTTTGACGTTTTATGCCAAACTATACTATGACATTTTTGTCATTTTTCTGCTATATTATACTAAAATTTTTTTGGCATTTTTATGCTTAATTACATTATTTCGTCTCATGCCTTGACGTTTTTATGACATTTTATGCCTTAATATGGTATGATGTATTTTTGATGTTTTATGCCATACTATACTATGACATTTTTAGCATTTTTCTGCTATACTATACTTTGACGTTTTTTGGCATTTTTATGCATAATTATATTTTTTCATCTCATGCCTTGCCATACTATGACGTTTTTATGACATTTTATGCCTTAATATGGTATGATGTATTCTTGACGTTTTATGCCATACTATACTATGAAATGTTTCATCATTTTTCTGCTATACTATACATTGACGTTTTTTGGCATTTTTCTGCTATACTATACATTGACGTTTTTTGGCATTTTTATGCATAATTATATTATTTCGTCTCATGCCTTGCCATACTATGACGTTTTTATGACTTTTTATGCCTTAATACACTATGATGTTTTTTTTATGTTTTATGCCATACTATACTATGACATTTTAAGCATTTTTCTGCTATACTATACTTTGACGTTTTTTGGCATTTTTATGCATAATTATATTATTTTTTCTCATTCCTTGCCATGCTATAACATTTATATGACCTTTTATGCATTAATACACTATGATGTTTTTTGGCATTTTTCTGCTATACTATACTTTGACATTTTTGGCATTTTTATGCCTAATTATATTATTTCGTCTCATGCCTCGACATACTATGACGTTTTTATGACATTTTATGCCTTTATATGGTATGATGTATTTTTGACATTTTATGCCATACTATACTATGACATTTTTGGCATTTTTCTACTATACTATACCAAGATTTTTTTGGCATTTTTATGCCTAATTATATTATTTCGTCTCATACCTTCACATACTATGACAATTATAGGACATTTTATGCATAACTATATTATTTCGTCTCATACCTTCACATACTATGACGTTTTTATGACATTTTATGCCTTAATATGGTATGATGTATTTTTTATGTTTTTTGGCATTTTTATGCATATTATATTATTTCATCTCATGCCTTGCCATACTATGACAATTATAGGACATTTTATGCATTAATATACTATGATTTTTTCTAACGTTTTATGCCATACTATACTATTACATTTTTTGGCATTTTTCTGCCTTACTATACTTTCACGTTTTTTTGGCATTTTTATGCATAATTATATTATTTCATCTAATTCCTTGCCATGCTATAACATTTATATGACCTTTTATGCATTAATACACTATGATGTTTTTTTGACGTTTTATGCCAAACTATACTATGACATTTTTGTAATTTTTCTGCTATATTATACTAAAATTTTTTTGGCATTTTTATGCTTAATTATATTATTTCGTCTCATGCCTTGACGTTTTTATGACATTTTATGCCTTAATATGGTATGATGTATTTTTGATGTTTTATGCCATACTATACTATGACATTTTTAGCATTTTTCTGCTATACTATACTTTGACGTTTTTTGGCATTTTTATGCATAATTATATTTTTTCAACTCATGCCTTGCCATACTATGACGTTTTTATGACATTTTATGCCTTAATATGGTATGATGTATTCTTGACGTTTTATGCCATACTATACTATGAAATGTTTCATCATTTTTCTGCTATACTATACATTGACGTTTTTTGGCATTTTTATGCATAATTATATTATTTCTTCTCATTCCTTGCCATGCTATAACATTTATATGACCTTTTATGCATTAATACACTATGATGTTTTTTTGACGTTTTATGCCATACTATACTATGACATTTTTGTCATTTTTCTGCTATATTATACTAAAATTTTTTTGGCATTTTTATGCTTAATTATATTTTTTCATCTCATGCCTTGCCATACTATGACGTTTTTATGACATTTTATGCCTTAATATGGTATGATGTATTCTTGACGTTTTATGCCATACTATACTATGACATTTTTCGTCATTTTTCTGCTATACTATACATTGACGTTTTTTGGCATTTTTATGCATAATTATATTATTTCTTCTCATTCCTTGCCATGCTATAACATTTATATGACCTTTTATGCATTAATACACTATGATGTTTTTTTGACGTTTTATGCCATACTATACTATGACATTTTTGTCATTTTTCTGCTATATTATACTAAAATTTTTTTGGCATTTTTATGCTTAATTACATTATTTCGTCTCATGCCTTGACGTTTTTATGACATTTTATGCCTTAATATGGTATGATGTATTTTTGATGTTTTATGCCATACTATACTATGACATTTTTAGCATTTTTCTGCTATACTATACTTTGACGTTTTTTGGCATTTTTATGCATAATTATATTTTTTCATCTCATGCCTTGCCATACTATGACGTTTTTATGACATTTTATGCCTTAATATGGTATGATGTATTCTTGACGTTTTATGCCATACTATACTATGAAATGTTTCATCATTTTTCTGCTATACTATACATTGACGTTTTTTGGCATTTTTATGCATAATTATATTATTTCTTCTCATTCCTTGCCATGCTATAACATTTATATGACCTTTTATGCATTAATACACTATGATGTTTTTTTGACGTTTTATGCCATACTATACTATGACATTTTTGTCATTTTTCTGCTATATTATACTAAAATTTTTTTGGCATTTTTATGCTTAATTATATAATTTCATCTCATGCCTTGCCATACTATGACGTTTTTATGACATTTTATGCCTTAATATGGTATGATGTATTCTTGACGTTTTATGCCATACTATACTATGACATTTTTCGTCATTTTTCTGCTATACTATACATTGACGTTTTTTGGCATTTTTATGCATAATTATATTATTTCGTCTCATGCCTTGCCATACTATGACGTTTTTATGACTTTTTATGCCTTAATACACTATGATGTTTTTTTTATGTTTTATGCCATACTATACTATGACATTTTAAGCATTTTTCTGCTATACTATACTTTGACGTTTTGTGGCATTTTTATGCATAATTATATTATTTTTTCTCATTCCTTGCCATGCTATAACATTTATATGACCTTTTATGCATTAATACACTATGATGTTTTTTTGGCATTTTTCTGCTATACTATACTTTGACATTTTTTGGCATTTTTATGCCTAATTATATTATTTCGTCTCATGCCTCGACATACTATGACGTTTTTATGACATTTTATGCCTTTATATGGTATGATGTATTTTTGACATTTTATGCCATACTATACTATGACATTTTTGGCATTTTTCTACTATACTATACCAAGATTTTTTTGGCATTTTTATGCCTAATTATATTATTTCGTCTCATACCTTCACATACTATGACAATTATAGGACATTTTATGCATAACTATATTATTTCGTCTCATACCTTCACATACTATGACGTTTTTATGACATTTTATGCCTTAATATGGTATGATGTATTTTTTATGTTTTTTGGCATTTTTATGCATATTATATTATTTCATCTCATGCCTTGCCATACTATGACAATTATAGGACATTTTATGCATTAATATACTATGATTTTTTCTAACGTTTTATGCCATACTATACTATAACATTTTTTGGCATTTTTCTGCCTTACTATACTTTCATGTTTTTTTGGCATTTTTATGCATAATTATATTATTTCATCTAATTCCTTGCCATGCTATAACATTTATATGACCTTTTATGCATTAATACACTATGATGTTTTTTTGAAGTTTTATGCCATACTATACATTGACGTTTTTTTGCATTTTTGTGCATAATTATATTATTTTGTCTCATGCCTTGCCATACTATGACGTTTTTATGACTTTTTATGCCTTAATACACTATGATGTTTTTTTTATGTTTTATGCCATACTATACTATGACATTTTTAGCATTTTTCTGCTATACTATACATTGACGTTTTTTGGCATTTTTATGCATAATTATATTTTTTCATCTCATGCCTTGCCATACTATGACAATTATAGGACATTTTATGCATTAATACACTATGATGTTTTTTTGACGTTTTATGCCATACTATACTATGACATTTTTGTCATTTTTCTGCTATATTATACTAAAATTTTTTTGGCATTTTTATGCCTAATTATATAATTTCGTCTCATGCCTTGCCATACTATGACGTTTATATGACCTTTTATGCCTTAATATGTTATGATGTATTCTTGACGTTTTATGCCATACTATACTTTGACGTTTTTTTGCATTTTTGTGCATAATTATATTATTTCGTCTAATTCCTTGCCATGCTATAACATTTATATGACCTTTTATGCATTAATACACTATGATGTTTTTTTGAAGTTTTATGCCATACTATACATTGACCTTTTTTTTTCATTTTTGTGCATAATTATATTATTTTGTCTCATGCCTTGCCATACTATGACGTTTTTATGACTTTTTATGCCTTAATACACTATGATGTTTTTTTTATGTTTTATGCCATACTATACTATGACATTTTTAGCATTTTTCTGCTATACTATACTTTGACGTTTTTTGGCATTTTTATGCATAATTATATTTTTTCATCTCATGCCTTGCCATACTATGACGTTTTTATGACATTTTATGCCTTAATATGGTATGATGTATTCTTGACGTTTTATGCCATACTATACTATGAAATGTTTCATCATTTTTCTGCTATACTATACATTGACGTTTTTTGGCATTTTTATGCATAATTATATTATTTCTTCTCATTCCTTGCCATGCTATAACATTTATATGACCTTTTATGCATTAATACACTATGATGTTTTTTTGACGTTTTATGCCATACTATACTATGACATTTTTGTCATTTTTCTGCTATATTATACTAAAATTTTTTTGGCATTTTTATGCTTAATTATATAATTTCATCTCATGCCTTGCCATACTATGACGTTTTTATGACATTTTATGCCTTTATATGGTATGATGTATTTTTGACATTTTATGCCATACTATACTATGACATTTTTGGCATTTTTCTACTATACTATACCAAGATTTTTTTGGCATTTTTATGCCTAATTATATTATTTCGTCTCATACCTTCACATACTATGACAATTATAGGACATTTTATGCATTAATATACTATGATTTTTTCTAACGTTTTATGCCATACTATACTATGACATTTTTTGGGCATTTTTCTGCCATACTATACTATAACATTTAATTGACCTTTTATGCATTAATACACTATGATGTTTTTTTTGAAGTTTTATGCCATACTATACATTGACGTTTTTTTGCATTTTTGTGCATAATTATATTATTTCGTCTCATGCCCTGCCATACTATGACGTTTTTATGACATTTTATGCCTTTTATTGCCTAATTATGGTATGATGTATTCTTGACGTTTTATGCCATACTATACTATGACATTTTTGGCATTTTTCTGCCTAATTATGTTATTTCGTCTCATGCCTTGCCATACTATGATGTTTTCATGACATTTTATGCCCTAATATGGTATGATGTTTTTTTGACATTTTATGCCTAATTATATTATTTCGTCTCATGCCTTTTATGCCTTTCTGTACTATGACCTTTTTTTGAAATATAATGGTATCAAGTTTTTATGACATTTTATACCTTACTACACTGTGATGTTTTCATACCATTTTATGCCACACTATTCTATGACGTCTTTATGCCTTACTAGTATAGTGTTTTTATGACATTTCATGCCATAGTATACTATGACGTTTGTATGATATATCATGCCTTACTATACCATGACGTCCTTATGACATTTTATACCTTACTTTACTATCACGTTTTTATGCCTTATTTTACTATGACTTCTTTATGACTTACTATAATATCACAATTCGGCTCTAAAGCAATGAGAAAAAGCAAAGGAATGCAGGGTGAGGCAAACAACAATACATTTATTAATAACAAAATAGTATAACTAACACAAATGAACTAAGGCAAACCGTGAGGTGTGGATATCAGTATGATCAATGGTGTGAGTGCATGTGTGCATGATTGGGATATATGAAGTGTGAGCTGTTGTCTGCATGAACACAAAGGTAAAATATGCAGAGGAGCTGAGAGAGCGAGCCCAAAGACAGCCTGAAGTCATCTCTTATAGGGTAGAAGCACTGGCCCCAGGTGCCTACAACTAGATGATCTAGATGTAGCTCTGCCCTCCAGACACCTACTGCACAAATGAGAAAACCAGACCAATAACAGAAATCCCAAAGATGGGCCAGGGGTCCGTCATAATACTATGGCTTTTTTTGCCTTACTATAGTACTGCCTTGCTATACTATGATGTCTCTATACATTACTTTATTATGAGTCGTAGTATAGTAAGGGGGAAAAAAAGTCATGTACATTAAGGCATTAAAAGACATATTATAGTAAGATAAAAAAGCCATAACATAGCAAGGCAAAAAAATTCATTGTATAGGAAGGTATCAAAAGTCATAGCATAGTAAAGCATAAAAACATCATAGTATGGTTAGGCATAAAGTCTTATGTCTATAATATAAACAGACATACTAAAAAACATGTTTCTATTAGCTACACATACAGAATATATCAAAATATGATATTGTTCCAATTTCTAACAGGTTTCATATGTAATTTTACACATATAGGCTCAACTGTATATAATATTTTATTTTATTTGTACATATATTACCCTACCTGAATGGAAATCAAACACATGTACATGTATTACATTTACATATGAGCATTTCTGAATGTAAATCCAGATCTTACATGTTAATAAACCGTTTTGTTGACGGCATTAAAAAGTCAATGTCTTTGTTTTGGAGGGGTGCTAGGGTTGTTGTTCCTGTGATGTTCCAGTAGGGAACTGTAGTTCGTCTGATTGTCCTTCAGTATCAATACAGTTTCTCTGTTTCAAGAGGCTTCTGTGTGTTTTTTTATTTTCCTCCGGCATCACAGAATAGACTGAAGTCGTTCTGGTTTCCCATGGCAGAGCCGTGTGTTACAGTGAATCCAGGCCCGTTGGGGATCCTTTTCTCATTCGCCTCTTTCCGATGAGCAAGCATTAATAACGCGTCCTTTTCCCCTTTCATAGCCATAATCTCCAGTGATCTCGGGCCTCCCGCACTAAATTATTCTTACAGGGCCATGAAAAGGCAGCAGCGGGGCCCTTTAAGAGGCAAATGAGCATCCAACGTGCAAAGATGTTCCCAGCAACGGAAATGTTAACTCACCGTACAGAGTAGGACATGGCAGAGGGAATCCACTGACATGTCGGATGAGAGGGGAAGGAAGGGTCCACCATCGCCCTGAAGGCAAAGCCTGCTGGGTAATTTATCCTCTAACCTCTTGTCTAATTGTTTACATTTGACTTTCAGCTGATGGTTTTGTCCAGAGCGGCTCACAAGGAATGAAACAGTAAGAGAAAGGGTCACATGTTGGATTATCGTCCAGAAATCCACAGTGAAGTGGATTCTCCTACAGATTTAATTTTTCCTTCCTCAAACCTAAGATGACATCATGAGGGTGAAAAGCCTCTGAAACTGTATTTAAACCAAAATGGGAAAGTGCAGCTCCTTACTGAAACACATGAATTCACTTTACAGTTAACAGCTCTGTTTGACTGAAGGAGGCAACTGGATGTCAATACCAAATCATATCTGGCAATTCCTCATCCACTTCAGAGTTTGCATCCCACCACAGAAAACCATGGTAACCATGATCTTTCCCTGAGATTAACCTTAAACAAGTTGTCATGCACAAGCATTTCAGGAGGTGAAACTTTTAAAAACACTGGCAATGACAAGAACAGTGCAGATGTTTTGCAGGTGTAATGTTTACTATTTTCACCATCTTAGCTTAATATGCTAACACTGCTAATTAGCACTAAACACAAAGTAGCTTACAACTGAGGCTAATCCAAATGTCATTGTTTTTGCATTGCAGAGTAACTGGTCCTAAACCTAAAGTACTGGACAAATGTAAATTTTGACCTGATGATGGCACTATGTGAAAAGTCACCAAAGTTATCACAGTTCATCTGCTGGGGAACATGAACATGTGGACCAAACATCATCACATAGGTGTCAAGACATTTCACTCACAACCACAAATGTGAACCTCATTGTGGCGCTAGAGGAAGAGTGAGCTGTGGTGTTACAGGTCAAGTCAGCGAGGTTCATCCACTGGGGACCATGAATGTCAAAAGAAAATTTCATGCCAATCCATCTGGTAGCTTTAAAGACATCTCGCAACAGAAGTGAAAAACCTTGCGCCACCTGCTGGTGGGTGAACCAGATTCAACAGGGTTCATCCTGAGTGGACCATGAACATCTGCACCAAACCGCATTGTAATCCACGTAATAGCTGTTAAGATGTTTCAGGCGGGACCAAAGTGGTGGACTGACTGATAGGCAGACAATTCCATCCATAGAGCCATGCTGCTAGCATTAGCATTACTAGCATTAGTCATGACTAGTCAAAGACATCGAAACAGACCTAAAACACAAATATTCTGTATTTATTTTATAACCGTCAAATCATGCAACAACTTCTTTGTGAAGATGGAAATCAGTGAAGGATGTTGTCTCTGACCTGGATGATGTGTCTTTCTTCTGAATTTGTGTTTATTTAACAGATAGAAGAGTGAGAGAGGCTGAACCTTTTCAGTCTGGTCGACATATTTCAGGTTTGTCATCATCCGTTCAGCCAATTCAGACAAAAGACTTGTTGTCTTCCTTCCCCGGAGTCACATGTTTCTGTGTCCAGTAGGTGCAGGATGTGTTTAGCCTAGCTTAGCACAAAGACTGGGAGCAAGGGGAAACTGCTAGCCTAGCTCATCATGATCACTGGCAATTAAATTAATTTAATGTAAAAAAAAAAAACACTTCAATTGAGGATTTCTGGAAGTAACATTAGCATTAAATAACTTTTGAAAATGCTTTATTAAGCAATAAATTGCAGAAGCTTATAATTATTTTTATGGAGAAAAATCTGTTTAGTTTAATTTGCCTCATGATGATGTGGCCAGCATTTATTTTTACAAAAAAAGAAAACTAGGTTTTTCAGGTTATTCATGCTTAAAATTTTTTGAAGAAAGTGTCATTTATTTATATGTTTATGTATATATTAATTATTATTATTTTTATTATGATTATTGTTTATTTTATTCATATATATATGTATAAAAATAATTCAATTTAGAAACCACTCTGTAGATAAAATGGTTTTTTTTATTAAGATAACTGAGATGACAAAAATCCCCATATGAAGGTGAATTTAGTATCTGTTCAGGAGCTTTCGATCATTTCACATGATCTTCATCAGATGATGGATTAAGTCTTCAATCAAATGTAAATGACATTTTTCCTGAGCATTTTGTGTCAGATTTAAATGTATATACTGAAATTTAAAATGTTGTTAGTAGTAAGTAAATATAAAAACAAAATTAGCCTAGGTTTTTAAAGATTGAAACTACATAAGGAAAAATAATTTAAACAATAAATAAACAAATAAATAAGTACAAAATCGAAAAATATTGGATTAAAATGTATTTAATTTTTATTTTCCTGCAAAGTGATTTAGTTTGACTACGTCACTCCTTTCAACGAATTTCGTTTTGCTCCACATCAGAATGAGTTTGTGTGAAGCTTTTTGTTTGTTGTTGTTACTGTTTGTGTTGTTTTTTTCACCATCACATCATCATCAGTGAGGGAAGCCTCTGAGCTCCAACTGTCTCTCACAGCAGCAGAAAGGCAGACGTCATATGTACACATTTATATATATGTGTGTGTGTGTGTGTGTGTTACAATATAGTGTTTATGTGTGAGGATTAACAGTGTTTTGATTGTAACTGAAAATGAAGAAAAAGCTGAAATAGAGAAAGAAAAAAAGGGGAAAATGAGACCGTTGTGTCTTTAAGAGGTTTGCTGCTCCTCCATTCGCAGCTGCTCTCTCTCTCTCTCTCTCTCTCTCTCTCTCTCTCTCTCTCTCTCTCTCTCTCAGTGCAGATTCATTACTTCTTCTTCTTCTCCTCCTCCTCCTCCGGGCACAATGGGCATTTATCATCACCCCCGCGGTGTGTGTGCATGTGTGTGTTTATTCAAATCTCAGTACCAAGAGCGGACCGGCCCCACTCCCGAGCTCTCTCTCGGTGACACGGACGCACCGGGGCTTATTGTTGGAGGAGCCCCAGAAAAAGCCCCCCGAATCGGCCAGAAGAGGAGGAGGAGGAGGAGAGTGAGTGAGGAGGAGAGAGCTGGAGCGACAGAAGGAGGTGGAGCTGCTGGTGGCGGAGGAAGCGGTACGCCGTCCGCTCGCACCCCGTCCTTCAGTGCGACCATCCGGCGGAGCATCCAGCCTCGCTGCCCGCCTCTTCGCCTCCATCGTCAGCCTCTTTCCTCCCCCCTTCCCGCTGGAGTAGCCCGACGCTTCCTCTCCTGGAACTACACGCGGAGGAGCAGGTGCATCCTGCAACCTGCAACATCCCCGTCATTTCTCCTTTTCCCTTTTTTTTTTAAATTTTTTTTTTTTGTTTTAATTCTTTGCAGGTTTGTGCGGGGAAAAGGTGAAAGACTGTGGTAGATGGTGTAGTTGCATTTTTTTTTTTTTGGAGCTTTTTACTGGGGGGGGGGGCTACAAGGGGAAATGAAGGAAGGAAGGATGGATGGAGGAGATAGATGCGTCTTAACAGGTGCAGATATGGCGGAGAGGAGTTTTGGGCAAAAACTGCTTTGATTCCCAGGATTCCTCCTCCTGCCCCCCCCCCCCATCCCCCCCCCGCTTCATTTTAACTCAGAGTTATGGTCTGTGTGTGATGTTAATGCATGAAGGTGATTCTTCTTCCCTCCTCAGCTGCTGTTGTTTTCTTCTTCTTCTTCTTTTTTTTGTTGGTATCGTTGCTGATAAATTGGAGAGCGGCTAATTAGCGGCTGTAATTGGATAATATGGCTGATGTGGCCTCTGGTGTGAAGTCACTGTTTGACTCTGTGGAGCTGGAGTTTCCATCCTCTAAAGAAAGACGCGTTTCTCTCCCTCTGCGTGTTTTTCTTTGGGCTGAAGCTTCATGTTTGTACCTGTGTGTGTTTCTTTGAGCTCTGGCTGCTGATTGTCCAAACGCAATTCTTGTGAAATTTCAAACCCAACCCGAGAATTGTGCCTGGACATCTGTTGCTGGACGCTCCTGCTCCTCTGACCCTCAGTTCCCGGGTAACATTTGCTTTTTTCCTTCTTTGCATGTTGCTGATTATTTCTCACCTCATGTTTTTTTTAGTTTTTTTTTTTAGTCCATGCTCATGTTGTGCTCTTTCTGTTTCAGGGCCTATTGAGGGGCCACGCTCTTAATTCGACTCTAATTTGTTTTTTAATGAACTTAAATTCTCCTTTTTGTGGCTCCTTTAACTGCTGAAGCAGAAAAAGCCCCAAACACTCGCTTTTTCTTTTTTCTTTTCTTTTTGCTGATTTTGTTCCAGACTTCCGGGAGAAGGAGGCCAACCAAAAATAATAATACGAATAATAATAATAAAGAGTGATAATTAAGTATTTAACAAGCTGGGACATTTTTTCTAAGTTGTTGGAGTGAAACTAATATTTCTCAGGCAGGCCCAGCTCCACAGACTCCCTCTTTTATTTTACTTACTTTTTCCTGCTGAAAACCTCGCAGGGAAGGTTTATTGTCGCTCCACTGGTGAGCTTTTGTTGCCGCCTTTTGTTGGCGTTTTGGGGATTATAATTTGCATAATTCTTCAGGAATGTATCATTTTAATTTTGTTTAACAAACCGTGACCTTTTCCAAGCCCTTTATCCTTTTGATAAAGGATGCCATTACAAGCCAATAAAGACGGAATTCGTTTGTACTGATTCTACTGTTGGTGAATAATAAAGAATTAATGATCATTGGAAGCATCAGATCATTTTGTTTCATGTTTTTTTTTTGTCTTCTGTTCATATTTCCTGTTTTTTTTTTGGTGTATTTTATTTTATCCCATAAATCATCCAAATTCCCTTTATTTACATTAATCATCTGTAAAAAGTTTTAAAGTTTAGGATGAAAGATGAAAGATTTTTTAGAAAAGAAAAATTAAATGTTTCTTCTTTTTGTGTTGCAACAGGCCCCATCCTGTTTAATTTACTGAAAGTTGGATTTCCATTATCATGACATTATTCATTGGAAATAATGATGCACATTTTTGGGTGTATTTTTGTTTTTAATTTTGATTTTGTCTGGAAAAGCTGAATTTTTGGTCGAAGAATTTTTCCGTTTTGAGGGAAAATTGAATTTCAGTCGAAAAATACACAAAATTTGAGGGAAATTGTAAAAAGAAATTATATTCAAACAATTAATGTCACTATTTTGTCAAAAAAGAGTTTAAAAACTTCAGTTTTGTGCCACATTTAAATGCATTTTTGTCAAATGGGATTCATTATTTTTGTTTAGTTCAGGTGTGAAACTATTTTCCAAGGATATTGTATTTGTTTTGTATATTTTAGTTTTTTATAAATTGTTACAGAGCGACAGTAAACTCTCCTGCCTCCATGTGAAAGCTGGGACAGGAATCTGAAAAGGTGTCAGCAGCAGGGCAAACCAAACCCTCCGTTTGACTTTGGCCTCCTTGGGTTTTGGGACTGGGGTCTGTTTGATTTTCACACCACAGCATCACCTCGGCTTGGATGCGTCGGGTCTCCTCAGACTAATTTGCTGCTGTAATCCGCTCTCAGCGTGTTGCCCGAGGAGCCGGGCAGCTGTGGGAAGGAGCTCAGCCTCAGAACAGTGGATTAAAACTCGGGGAGGTGTGTGTGTTCAGTCCATGCACCAACCACCCAAGTTGGGGAGGAAAACGCACCGGTTGTCTGTTGACCAAGTGTCACTGAACGCCTCATAATGACTGGATCAGAGAGTCAGAACTGAGAGCATAAACTTCTCATGTCCTTTGTATCACTCAAATCAAATATAAACATATAATATAGATAAATATATATAAACATGTTTTCATCAAAGCCGTTTTTCATTTGGCGAAAGATGACAAAGTTTAAATGTTAAATATTTTCTCAACAGCTACGAGAACTTTACTTAAATAAAATAGAGTCTGAAATCGATCGAAGAGGAAAGAAACAAGATTCTCTCGGTTCCTGACGGTTTGGAAAAGTTGGTGCTACAAACACATTCAAGTTAAAATGTGGGAAATATGAAGGTGTGATACCAACCTCTCTCTGTGGGTCCAAAAGTCTAAATCAAAAACAACAAAAAAGTGTTGAATTCTTCCCTTTTGATTCAGGTTCAATACATCTGATCAAATTGCATTTTCTACCTTTACTATTTTATTTTAGTTTGATTTATTTTGCTTGTGAAACTAATTGCAGTATCTCATCAGCCGTTGTTATTTATTCAAATTAAAATTAAAATTAAAATTATTCAACAATTTACTAGAAAATTGCAAGAATTGAATTGAAAGAACAAAAAAAAAATAGACAAAATTGATGTAATATAAATATATTGTATCTGTGAATCATCCTGACACCTCGTCGTGTCCTGACCTTTGGGTTCAGACTCACTGTGTCATCGCATGTTCTTTCATTTTTAACAGTTTGTGTCACTAAAGTTTTAAATATTTAAAAATAAAACCCCAAAAAAGACTTTAAAGGAACTGAAACCCAGATGTTTTGAACATGTCTGATCTTCTCTGTGATAAAAGAGTGAAAGAGTTAAAACAGATGTGTTGACTTCAGCAGACGCAGAATCAAAGTCTCTGTTTATTTCCCTTAATTTGAAATGAATTGGTCCAAACTCCTCGTGGTGCCGCTCTGTAGCAGCCGGAGCTCGACTCTGGCAGCGAGGGTTTCTTCAGGTGCACTTTGCAGCCGAGCGCGCCTCAACGAGTAATTGATCAGTATCGACAGTGATATTGATGACAAAGATATCTTGAGGAAACAATTAGGAGGGCAGTGTAATGACTAGACGGATCATTACGGCCATTTAACCTCGCCGGCATCTGCTGATGAAGTATGGACTGATCGCTGCCGTGACTCCGGCCTTCGCGGCTCAGACGTGTGGCTTTGTGTACGTTATGAAATCTGTCACGGCCTCTCTTCTGTTTTCATGTGGTCGATTTTCACTCTGATTCAGGACTTTACAAAGTCTGTGCCGCCTGCGTGTAAAATGCTCAGGGGGAAACGAGCTAAAGATGAAAGTTAATGGTTCCCTGAAATGTTCCCAGAAGAGATTCAGATTCATCTGCGTGAGGTCAGAGGTGTCTGTTGTCGGGGGGGGGGCTGAAGATAAATGTTGGCGCAGCATTAAAACATTCAAAATCGTTTCCTCTTCCGGGTTCGGCCTCCATGTTGGACGCCGTTGAGCAGCTGTCGCCCCGCTGCGTTCTGCTCCGGGTCACCCACTTCCTCCTTCATGCCCCCCGCCTCCTCTTCCTCCTCCGCCTCTTCAACAACAACACCACCACCTCCACAGTCACATGACCCAGGCTGTGTCATCACTGTGACACACACACACACACACACACACACACAGGAGGATGGAGCTGAAGGGAGGGGACCGGATGTGGGAGGAGGAGGAGGAGGAGGAGGAGGAGGAGGAGGAGGTATGGGAGCATCACAGGGGTGACGTCACATCACGACCTCCTTCCCAGCATCCCTCCCTCCCCTTCTTCCCATCACACACACACACACACACACACACACACACACACACACACTCCAGCAACAGCAGCATCTCATCGGCATCTGAGCAACATGCAGGAACAGTGAAGGTCCGTCGCTGGAGACGAACTCTGTGACTCCACGGAGACACGTGACGTCTGTTTTAGTAACAAGCAGAGAAGCCATTTTGTATGTGCATGTGTGTGTACGTGTGCATGTGTGTATATATATATGCAACATCCAGAGTCTGCAATGTCGGGTGCTACGGGTACGACTGGAGGCGAATCAGCCACTAGTAGCGAGGATGAAACGGGTTAATGTTTTGGGGTTGGGGGTGTGAGAGGGACTGCAGATGTCCATATGATGTAGCACCCCCACCCCCACCCCCACCCTCCTCCTCTCATTCCCCCACCCACACACACACACACCCCGAAATAACATCATCATCACGACCCATCACCTCCTGCAAAATGTCACCACCGCTCTGTTCGCCAGCCACAGACTTCTGCAGCAGAGACGGCGGCCGGCGGCCATGTTTGGCCCTCAACACGCCACATCTGACAAATGGCTCCTTCACAGCTCCAACACACACACACACACACACACACACACACGCACACACACGCACACACACGCACACACACGCACACACACACGTGATATTAAAATACATACATGAGTGAAACGTGTGTGAGCGGGAGGTCACATGCTCTTTTTGAGCCGCCATTTGTTCCTCCCAGAGAGACGCCCGGGACGTCTGCACCCGTCTCTGACCAAGCCGCCATCACCACCTTCATCCCCTCTATTGGTACCAAACAGCAGCTGGTCGTCCCCCTCCCCACCACCACCACCACCACACTGCACCACTGTTCAGCCCCAGCTGCAGACACACAGCTGTGGTTTAGCGGGGGCGCTCTGACATCACCGCCTCCTCCTGGCCAATCATCTGCCTTCTTTATTTTAAGCAACACTTACTGCCTGACCGCGGTGGAGGACATGTTGGGTTCTAACTTGTCTCTGTTGCCGTCGACGATGAATGTGGCGTGGAGCAGAGACGCTTTAATATATTAATGTCTATTTTTTACAGTGTAGAGAGAAAAGTCTTTGAGCTGCTGCTTTAACAACATTCACACTCACAGACGACAAGCTGAACTGAGGTCAGCAGTTAAACCACACGAGGAATCAGTGATCAGGTGTTGATCTCTAAAGGAAAGACTACGTCCACACTGCTGTGTTTTCATCTCAAAACATTCTCCGTCCAGACTGTCACACCTGAAAACACACACACACCTGAGCAGCCACGTGCAGGAGAACCAGGGTCCGGATCCACGAAGCCGCTTTCTTTCCAAATCAGATTTTCCCTTTTTCCTCTGTTTCACTTTTCAGGTAAAAATGTTCTTGTAGCTGTTGAATTCACCCAAAAGACAAAACAAACAGAAGTTAACACGGCAGGTTTCAGAAGAAGGTTCAGAAGTTCTGCTGAGGGACGTGACAGGTCCGGGTGGCAGGTGAAGGTGCGTTCAACGTACGTCCCGTCAATTAAAGCCACGGTGGAGAAACGGACGAAGACTTCAGTCACAACACAGTGAAAGTGTTTTATTGACAGACATCTAAATTCTAAACATCTAAATAAATCAGTGGATCAAATTACGCAGGAGAGGAACTTGGACTTTTAAATCCTGACACAGATCTGGTGATAAATCACCTTTTAAAAACATCTGAGAAGAAACTCCTGCATGTTGTTGACGAACCAGGAGAAAAACCTGCACGACTGTGTGAAAAGTAAAAGCTGAGGTTGCAGGAGCTGCAGCTCCGCGTCTCTTTCAGTCTATTACCATAATATGTGGTGGGAAAGGAACCGCTCATCAATCAGAAGAGAAGTGACCACGCCAAAGACCCGGGCCGCTGTTTGAGCAGCGGGCTCACAGGGGTCAGCTGGGGTGCTCTCTCTCTGTGTGTGTGTGTGTGTGTGTGTGTGTGTGTGTGTGTTTTGTCATTAATCACTCCACGTTTAAAGAGAGTGAGAGGCGTCACCGCCTTCATCTTCCCCTGCTCTTCCTCCTCCTCCTTCACGGCCGGTGGCCTTCGCACCCCATCTGACCACCGCACAGAGGCCAAGGTCAACCTGTCCCCGACCCCCCTACCACCACCTCATCTCCCATCAGCCCCCTCCAGGAGTCACCCTTCACCACCCCCCTCCCAACGCAACCTCCCTCCTCGCCTCACATTCCCCCCGCCGTGTCCCCTTTGTTCACCTGTTGTCCTGGAGACTCGATTGCCACTGAGACCACCCCTCCACTGTGTGTGTGTGTGTGTGTGTGTGTGTGTGTGTGTGTGTGTGTGTGTGTGTGTGTGTGTGTGTGGCAGAGGTCAGAACAGAAGCTAAAATAACAGATAATCCCACAGAACACTGGTCAGGCCATGACACTATGGAGGCAGCTCAGAGACAACATGAACAGCAAACATAAAGTAACACACACACACACACACACACACACACACACACACACACACACACAGGTTGTCATTTTAGATTTCAAATTTGTCGAGTCTTCGAGCTGATCATTTATAAACAGTCAAGTTTATTAAATACGTATTTAATAATAATAACAATAATGATAAAGAAACATTTTCTAGTTGAATGTTTCAGTCGACGTTGTTTCCCTTCAGTCGTCTGCGTTGCTCTTCCTCCCCTCGCCCTTCAGCAGGTGTCCTCGCCACCTGATTTAACCACCTGTCAGCGCCCCTGCCCCTCGTTGCCCCGCCCCTCAGCCTCTCACCTTGTTTTTAACCTCTCTGCCCTGAAGTCACACCTTTGAATCCACTGCTCGCCGTTTGGTTCTGTTGAGGCAACTCAAAACACTTGGTTGAGCTTTCTACTGGAAGAAAAGGGGGATTTCCTGCCGGGACGTGTCGACTTCGTCAATATTAAACCAAACGGACACAATCTTTTCCGAGTCTCGACAAACTGTTTCTGGAGCCTCGACCTCAACGCACACGGAGCAGCAGCCCGGTCGTCCAAGGAATTACAATCCCATTGGACGATTCCAGTATTGACGTTCTTGTTTGATCACGGGCTTGTGGGACGCAGGACGATTATCGTCCTTTTCTCTAATATATTTGGTGAAACCATTTTGCAGAGTGTTTATAAAAGAGAGGATTTCCTCACCAGCTGCACGTCAGTCTGTAGACGCCGTTCATGCTCCCAGGAGTCTGTGTCAAACTGTCCACTGTCACCGTCCACACTAACACCTGAAAACACACACACACACACACACACACACACACACACACACACCTCAGCAGTCACGTGCATTGAGCATGTGCGAGCGGTTGTAAACAGGAAGCAGATCGTTTACTCTGCAGTGGATTGGTTGCAAATGGATACGTGGCGTTGCTCTCACCACTTGTAGCCGAGGCTGATGAGAGCCAATCAGGAAGCGACTGTGAGTGTTTGTGTGTCTCTGTTTTCGCCCGTTCAGATGACAACGCAACCCCAGAGTTTTCAAACTAAACCGGGTCCAGCAGCGTTTCTAAAAGTCTCTGTTCTTTGTGGACGGGAGGAGGAATCGTAAACGACTGCTGGACCCGAAAACAACCTCACAGCGATACGAGCTACAAGCAGATTTAATATTACGTAAATAAGTATTTCCATTTTCTGCTTCTTCTGCTCCACCATATTTAACCAACAGCTTTACAAGTTACAAACTAAATATATGATCAACTCAAGTAGATTTCAGACCTATCCACCGCTCAGCGAGAAGTAGCGTCGCTGTCAGTAAACATCAGAGTGACGTCATCTCAGTGTGATTTACACTCCAGCAGTCCCTCGCTGCTCATATCTTCTGTGCACGGGGAGTTTCATTCACTAAAATATATGATCAACTTCTAAAACATGTCTCATTATTATAAACTAAACTGCTCAGCTTTATATAAAGCGGTTAAAACGAGCTCCACTGTGTGTATGTATACGATAACTATATAGACTGTATACACTGTGCGGACAGGAGCCGTGAGCACGATGAATACTTCCTCTTCTGTGGCTGAGACGTCAGGACTGCAAGTATTTAACGGTGTCATGTTGCTGCGTCGTTGGTGTGACTGTAGATTCATAAAACACAAAAAGCCATGAACCTATTGCTGGAGCACCTGTTGTATCAGCGCCTCGGTGCTGCTTGCTATGGATTGTGATATGCTCTGGTATGCTATGCTATGCTATGCTAAGCTAAGGGGCCTCTGCAGACATGAATTAGAGAAGCAGCTCCTCCCGGGCTGCGTGAGCTCCCTCTGACTGTTGAGGTTTCACTCCGGGGCGTCGCTGCAGCTCAGGCCCGTCCCGTCCCGCTCCTCGCCGTCCTACCAGGGGGACGGCCAGCTGCAGGAATTCGAAGCGAGAGCTGGGCCCGTCCCAACCGTCCCAAATGACTGCACACACAAAAAAGGATTTAACTCTTTGTCACAATTGTCCCCTCACACTCTGGCCTGCAAGAAAAAACAGCACAAGACTCCTTAAACTAACCCCCCCCCCCCCCCCCCAACATCCCCTCCCGCCACCCTCAACCCTGACCCACCCCCTCATTGTATCCACTCCCCCTCCTCCCCTGCCCCTACCTTTCTCCTGACCCCGGCCGCGTGCATAAAAGACCCATCAGAAGTATCGCTGGCCACATTTACAAGTGAAAGACGCCCAATAATGGAGCGGTTAGGGAGAAGAATGAGGAGACAGAGGGGCACTCACAGATGTGGAGGTGGGTGGGGAGAGATGGGGGGGGGGGCAGCGTCCCATTGTTGCCCCCCCCCCCCTGTTGGAGGGGAGGAAGAAGGGAGGGCCGGGAGAAGGGGTGAGGACGTAAAGCAGGAAAAGTAGGAGGTGAAAGTGGCTTTTTACACCCGATTTGTGATGGAGGAGCCGAGGGGAGGAGAGAGGGGGAGAGAGGGGGAGGAGAGGAGGAGGAGAGAGGAGAGAGGGGGAGAGAAGGAGGAGAGAGGGGGAGAGAGGGGGAGGAGGAGAGGAGAGAGAGGAGAGAGGAGAGGAGGAGAGGAGGAGAGAGGAGAGAGGGGGAGAGAAGGAGGAGAGAGGGGGAGAGAGGGGGAGGAGAGGAGAGAAGGAGGAGAGAGGGGGAGAGAGAGGAGGAGAGAAGGGGAGAGAGAGAGAGGGGGAGAGAGGAGAGAGGGGGAGGAGAGAAGAGGAGGAGAGAAGGGGAGGAGAGGAGGAGAGGAGAGAGGGGGAGAGAGAGGAGGAGAGAAGGAGGAGAGAGAGAGGAGGAGAGAGAGAGGGGGAGGAGAGAGGAGGAGAGGAGGAGAGGAGAGAGAGGAGAGAAGGGGAGGAGAGGAGGAGGAGGAGGAGGAGAGGAGAGAGAGGAGGAGAGGAGGAGGAGAGAGGAGAGAGGGCTCTTTTCTTCTCTAGGAGGGAGGAGGAGAGGAGGAGGAGAGAGGGGGAGGAGAGGAGAGAAGAGGAGGAGAGAAGGGGAGGAGAGAGGGGGAGAGAGGAGGAGGAGGAGGAGGAGGAGGAGAGGAGGAGAGAGGGGGAGAGAGGAGAGAGGAGGAGAGGAGGAGAGAGGAGAGAGGAGAGAGGAGGAGGAGGAGGAGAGAAGGAAGAAGGGAAATAAAAATAAGGTGAAAGCTGAAAATATGAAAAAAATGGCCAGACCTCTCTCTCCCTCCCTCTTGCTCTCCCTCTCTCTCTCTCCCTTCCTCTCGCTCTCTCTCTTTCCCTCTCTCTCTCCCTCTCCCTCTCTCCCTCTCTCTCTCTCTCTCTCTCTCTCTCTCCCTCTCCCTCTCTCCCTCTCTCTCTCTCTCTCCCTCTCCCTCTCTCCCTCTCTCTCTCTGTCTCTCATGCAGGGAGCGTGTGAAAACAGGCTCAGAGGTCAAAAGAGGTAGGTGTGTGTGTGTGTGTGTGTGTGTGTGTGTGTGTGTGTGTGCTGTGGTCATCCTGGCATTATTATATATGTACGTGTGTGTGTGTGTGTGTGGTGTGTGTGTGTGTGTGTGTGTGTGTCATTGTCCAGACAGAAGGACGGAGATGGCGATACAGCAGCTGGGGTGAAGAGGCCTCCTCTAATCTGACCTTCGAACCCCTCCTCTTCCTCACACCGCCTGCGTGGTGGCGGAGGGCGGGTGTGGGTGGGGTGGGGTTGATGAAGTCATCATGGCAGGATCGTGGCGAGATGTGGCATATATAGGAGGCGACGGGGCGCCATTTAAGTACAAGAGGATGTTTCCAAAACGTTGTCGGCAGGGCGGGAAATCGACACGGGGAGACGATGGCCGTGGCGCTCGAGGGTCGTTCACCTCCAGCAGGTGACGAGACGAGACGACATCTGGACGTCAGAAAACTGAGGCGAACTCGCTGCTGAAGTTTCTGTCCCGGGTCCAAAAGGTTTTCTTTACGGAAAGACTTTATCTTTGACTTAAGTTTCCCCTTTACTAGCTTCTTCCAGAGCTTTCAACCACATCTCATTGTTCCTCAGTGAATGAAGTTTAAAAAAAAAAAATTACATAATGTATCGTAACTCAGTGTAATGAAGTGAGGCTGCGCTAATGTGCTAATATGTACATCAACTGGAAGTCGGATTTCCGGTTGAGAAAGTCAGAAGAACCTCAGAAACCCTGACCTCAAAATCCAAGATGGCTGCCCTGGATTTATCTCATTAATCACAGTACTGGCCAACTTCTGTTTTTACGTGTATATATACCATGTACTGCTTTAACAATAACAACAAGCAAGCAACAACAATAACTAGCTTCCACCTTTTTGAACTTAAATGCGGTCAACTCGGGTGTGACGTCATTCATAGCTGTTCCTAGCCAATTAGCTGATTAGCATTAGCGTAACAAGAGTCTAAAGCCATGCTTCCTGCTCTTCTTGTGCTAATGAACCAAAATGATCCATTTGAACTGGGAAATCAGAATTTCCAAGTTCCCAGTCGAACATTTTGACTTGAACGCCCTGTGAAGTCGGATTTTCATCTCAGAAAGTCGAAAGAACCTTATCAACCCTGACCTCAGAATCCAAGATGGCCGCCCTGCATTAATGCATATAAACACCCCTTAATGTGTTCTAATCAACTGGTGTTGCTAACAATAACAACAACAACAAGCTTCTGAATTTATGTACTGAAGTGATGTCAGCTCAGCTAAAAAAAAACGAAGTATTAGACAAATAGAAATTTTGACCTGACGATGCCACTGTACAAAACTCCTATAGATTAACGTGTAGTAAATTTCACAGCAAACCAGCCAATAATTTTTGAGACATTTAAATCACAACTACAAGAAGAAACCCCTGTTTCAAGTCTTTATGCTAAGCTAAGCTAAGCTAACCAGCTGCTGGCTGTAGCATTTCCCAAAATGTCAATGAATTGAATATTGTACAAAAATGCTTTTTATTTATGTTCTTTTTTACATTTTCATCCAGATCATCTGAGAACATTTATTTACTTCCTTATACGTATAAATCAAACAGATCAGTCATCAATAACAGCTGATCACCGTGCGTCAGTAAATTAGAAACACAGCTAGTTTCGCTTTATGGAATAACTGCTGCTGTTGGAACGAGACAAACGTCCTCACAACCAACAGTGTTCTTACACGTCTAATGGACTATAGAGCCACACACACACACACACACACACACACACACACACACACACACACACACACACACACACACACACACACACACACACACACACACACACACACAGAATACTAAAGACCTCTGACATCTGTTCATATCCGATGGAGAAACTATTAATTTCCTGTTGGAGATAGTGGAGCTATGTCTCTGTCAGAGAGCGCCCACATCTCCTCTGCTTCCTGTTCAGAGCTCCAGAGGTGACAAACAGCAGCGAAGCGACAGCGGCACAAAAACAACATATGTCAATATCACGTTTAGTTTAATTTGGCAGATGCTTTTATCCAAAGCGACTCATGAATAAGAGAGGAGGCTAAAGCTTCAGTCCAGGAGGAGACCTCAGATCTCGGAGGGAGATCAGGTAAAGAAGTGCACAGGAAGAGGAAGTTAGTGATCTCAGAAGAGACGAGTCTTCTTGAAGATAGAGAGGAACGTTCCTGCTCTGAGAGACTTCAGTAGCTTGTTCCACCATCAGGGAACCACAGAGCAGAACCCAGGGATGAGAACGAGCATAAGGCTGAATGATTGAGTTCAAGTAGACGAAGTCTCTCTGAAGGCAAGAAATAGTGACTTGAATTTGATTCAGGCAGCCAGTGCAGCTCGATGAGCGACACCAGGCACTTTTAATGCCTCATTAAAATACTAAGACAGGCCTGTAGACCGTTTCGAAATGCTGGATACTGACGACAGGATCTGCTTTGATCAGAACAAGATTATGAAAATACAAAAAAGGAGAGGAAAGACACACAATCATAAATCTGAGACAATCTTTTACTTCACGTTTTAAAGATTCTTCAGAGGCAAAGAATCCAGGAAACAGAATAAACGTAGCTTTTTCCTTTACTTGATCCAAAGTATTATTAAATATAAACGTATATCTTTCCATATTAGTAAAAGCTCTAACACCACAGTATAGAAATACTGTTATTTGTAAAAGTTACCTAATAAAGTTATAATATTTCCTCATTAAAATGTCTAAAAACAACTACACCCATGTTTGCGAGTTGTGTATTTACATTTAGGTCACAGTTATAAGATACACTTTTTACACCTTGGTCATTTTCAGCTCTATATTTGAACCAGATGAAGATTTTAGTCGTCGGACGTTTGGATCTGAAGTTATCGGCTCAGCTCCCAGCTGCTGGAGACGTCCTGTATCTGCTGCATCAGTCAATCACTGATTTTTAACATGAAACTGCTTTATTCTGAGTTTCTACTGGTTTTAATCCCCTGGTCTGTTTGTTAAGGAGAGGACGACACCTCTGAGAAGCAAACGTCTCTCACTAACAGTCTCTGAAGACAAATATCTTACAGTTGGTAACAGACATTTCTCAAAAAAAAAAAGCACAGAACAGCAGTTTGTTTTATTTATTACAAATTTATTTGTACTTTTCACTGTAGTACCAGGAGTTAAATTTTCCTCAGAGGAAGCATATGAAAGATTCTCCGACACTTTAGTGGCTGAAACAGCAAAATGGTGAAAAGACACAGGAAGATGCCTGATTCATCCTCACACACCGACTCTGCTGCGTTTCTTCATGCAGCCGTCAATAAATAATAACATTAATTAATTTGTCATAACTTGATAATAAAAGCACGTCTTTTGGCAGCTGCATCCTGACTCCTCATCACACACTGTTTCTCTCAACAATCCCTCAGGTCCATTTCATCCTCCAGAAACATAAAGTGCACTTTGTGTTTTAACACACGTGGCTGTTGCCTGTTACAAAACATTTTACGGTAAAGCAACTAAATAAAATAATAAAAAGCACTGAGCTGCAGGTGAACTCTGCTTCACCTCTTCCACAATTGGTAAAATGAAGTCTTTACTGCCACCTCATGGCAGAAGTGGTCATGTACAACCCGGTCGGTCTGCAGGTCGGAGAGCAGCAGAGACAGTACACTTGTAGACAGACAGTGGATGTTCTCAACACACACTGGGTGAATGTTATTATGAAGGTTAAAATAGGGCTGCACCATACGCAAAAACAAAAGAAATCATACTGCGATTATTCTGGCAGATTTCAGTTGCATTTCATTTTCACCGAAATAACATTTAAAAATGATGATGTGATTTTTGTGGACGAACGTGTTTCCGTCTGGAGAATATGATGTGTAGGTCCGGGCGTCTCCATAGCAACACAACGCTTGTGGTGCTAACGACGCACAGCAATGTTGTGACTCATTTTACCTTTTACAAAATAAACTGCAGCTCATGTGATTTGTTTATTGCACTTGGCCACGTTGGGATTTTGATTATATTTGGATTAATTGTGCAGCCCTCCATTTAAAACTAAAAGCCACTGAGTGAAGTCAGACGTTGTATTTACTGCAGGATCTGATGTTTCACTATTTGAGTTCTTATTTAAAAAGGACTTATGTTGGTGGTTGAATTTCTTCATCTGAGTGTGAATGTGAAACCACTGTAGTGTTGTGTTTTTGTTTTTTTTTTAACATTTCCAAGTTGAGTGACTTCGTGAGTTCACTTTCCAACGCTCTGTAGATGAAGTTGACATTTTGGAGATACAAGGTTTTTGAACGGACAAACCAAATGCCAGCACTCAGAGATAGATCATCTCGTTTCTTGTGGGGCACGACGGGCGGTAGATGAAACACGTTCAGATGGACCCGTGTTCACGGTTCGGATCTGTGAACGCAGCTACTCTCTACTACAGATACAAGGTTTTTACCTGACATGAGCAAAACTGTTGTGAAGTCCGAGGATCTCTTGGCAAAGAAATGTTTCTCGAATGTTAAAACATTCAGACATTAAAAACATTAGAATCTCCGACCTCTTTCAGTGAGACTCTGCGACATTTATCAATACGAAGCAGAAAATCTGCATCAGTGAGAAAAGAGACCGAGCTCCTTCCTACCGCCGTTAGCTTTCAGCTAACGCATGAGCAAGGCACCGAACCTCGTGCTAGAACCTTCCAGAGGTTTCCTGCAGTGGCTGAGTGAATGTGAAAGGAGGGTGATGTTGAGAAGATAAATTAAGACTGGATAAATAATGAAGTTTAAGCTAAAAAAAAAAATCAAGTAATGACCTGCAGCTGGACTCTGACACCACGCTGTACCAACTTCGAGTTCATGAATGAAAGGTGGAGTTGTGTTTGAGGTAGAGCGTGGCGGGACACTGACCAGAGTCAGGGAAGAGACTCTCCTGAGCTCACAGACGGACGTGGACTGACTGATTAAAGCTTCCTCAGGTAAACTCAGCACTGGCAGCTCAGAACTGCTTCGAATCCAGAGGCTTATGAGTTCGATTCCCTTTGATTCCGGGCACAGGAGGCATCCTTAACTCTGAATCTCCTCCACGACTCTGATTCTTTTCACCGACTCACCTCAAGCAAGAGTTTCCCTTTCAGTCCTTTGAAAAACCAGCTCCTCAGCTCACAGGAAGAAGTTGATTTTGGCAGGGACCGCTTTGCAGCCGGTGGTGGAGAAGTACTGTCCCTGGACGGGAGTGTAGATCATGTCGCCCCCTACAGCGTCCACCACGTCGGTGCGGCCGCAGCTGCCCTGCTGGCAGAGCTGCGAGAGGACGCAGCGCTCGACGTGGCGCCGGCTCAGCGGCAGGAAGGGAACGAAGCGGGTGACGAGCTTCTGCTGGATGACGCTGGACTGGAAGAAGCCGCCTGGAGAGAGAGAGAGAGAGAGAGAGACTCACTTCAGTCCTTCATCTAACAATAACGTATCAGTGAGCGAGCCCGTCTGCAGCAGTACACGCACTAATTAACGTGTTTGATCCACTGAACAAAGACAAGTCGCTGTTTCATCTGTGGCCAACGTTTAGCTCGTTGCTGCACGGCTGCAGGAGACTGAGGAGGAGTCAGCTCCGGACATCATGGGATACTCAGTACTGAATATGGATGTGAATGTTCTGTTCTATCTTTGTTTTTAATTCAATATAAACTCATTACATTTAGTATTATTAACCTGAACCCTTTCACACCTGTTCTAGTTCAAGCTGTTTATTTTGTTCGCTCCAGAATTTAAAGCTATTGAGTTCATAATTACACAAGACGAAGAAAAGCAGCAAATGTTTCATACTTCAGATTAAAATATTAAATAAATATAATATAAAACACATGTAAATAACAGAGCTCTAAAAAGGACAATCCTGATACAGAAATCACTTAGATAATTCTCATAAAGTCATGGCCCATATTAGTTTTTACCTGTAATGAATTCGTCATAAATACACCAATTTATTCAAATAGCTTTTGCAAATGTAGGAGGAAGAAGAGCGAGCTGTGCGCACACTGAGTGACTCACTTGTGTCGTTGCTGTAAGCCGTCTGTGCAACGGCGTCCTGCAGGTCGGACAACTTGATCTCCTCTCTGTCGCGTCCAGCCTGCCGGTTCTCCAGAGCCAGTCTGTTGATCACCTCCTCTCCTGTGGTGCTGCAGGAGACACACACACACACACACACACACACACACACACACACACACACACACACACACACACACACACACACACACACACACACACACACACACACACACAGAGTCAGAAAATGGTTTGGTGATGGCGGGGACAGTAAAAATACTGTCAAAGAAAAAGTCGATACAACATCAACATCGTCTAAAATAGTGATCGGTTCAAAACAATGCTGTTTGGCTCTAAAGAATATTAATTAAGTATATGTGAGAAAATAAAGCAATTCTGAAGTTTCTGGAGTTTCTGGAGTAACAGTCATGTCATGTTGTTATTTACACTCTCCTCTGTCTTCCAGAGATGAAGATGGATGGTAATGTAAGTTTTGGCTCCAACTGCAGCTACACAACAGTTTCTGTCCCGCTGACACGCCCCCCAGTGTTTGTGTGTATATCTGTATCCGTGTGTACCTGATGAAGATGTAGATGGCCTTGCGGTAGTTGGTGCGAAACACAACGTGGGAAGGACCCAGGAAAGGTTCCAGGACATCGATGAGGCCCGAAGGCATTTTCTCCATCTCGTCAAAGATGAAGACGGAGCGAGCGCACTCCGTCAGATTCCCCTGCACCCAGCTCTTCAGCTCCTCCTGCAAACCACACGAGGGAACTTTAGTCCAGACAAGGTTATTTTCTCTATCCTGCCCAATGTGGTTTCTGCAAGTTAGCGCTGTTCAACATTTAATAAATCTGAATGAATCATACTTTTAAGTATCTCCCAACTCATTCTGCCTGTTCTTCATCTCTGATTTCAGATGGAGCTGTTTGTCACAAACCTGTAACTACTCCTCACTTCTGCAAGAGGTGATTAAATAAAAACCTAACGGCACTGTGCCACAGTGACCCCGGACTTACCCTGTACTCGTCGACCCGTTGAGGTAAGGGGAAGTGCAGCGTGGGAACAAACTGGTGGACGTATGGGCTGCTCATGGCTGAGCCGTACAGGTGATTTCCCAGCATGGAGCTGACCAGCGTCTTTCCTGTCCCCGAGGAGCCATGGAAGGACAGCACCAGGGGGCGATCGGGGCTTTTATTCTGAAGGAACCTTGCCACCTCCTCTGACACGATGTCCTGGGCCAGATGTTGTCCATAGAGATTCTTGTAGAGGTCCCACTCCAGGTCTGGTCATGAGGAAATAAAGACCACCACCAAAAACATAATGTATCACAGCTTGTGCCCATTTTAGTAAGAAGTAAGAAGGCAGACAAACAAAATCCCTTATGCACAGGAAAACAAACCACTACCCCCAGATTCCTTCAGTCAAAACAAAGCTGTTCCTAAAATGATTCCCAGGCCACAAACTACTGAACTCAAGTTAGAAGAATTTGGTGATTTCAGACTAAACCTGAAAGTCCAAAGAGAGTGGTAATTCACCAAATATTTCAAACTTAACTTGAGTTTGAGCTGATGCTGATCTGAGTTCAGATCTTAGCCTTTTGGATTTTGAGCACTGTTTTTGTCTGTCTGCCTCAGTGCGATACTAGATGGTTGAAGTAACTTTAGGGACTGAATTCAAGGGACCCTTACAAAAAAACATTTATGTTATGCATCAGGCTTCCACGGTATCACAGCATGAAGGTATGCAAGGGAATTTAACACGATTGTGGTGCTCAACAGGCTCCACCAGAGGTCAGTCATGATACAGGACATCCAATGACACAGGTGAGGCACCCAACAAGGACGCAGATGTGTTCACTGTTCGCTTCAAGAAAGTTGTGTTGTCTTATAGTCTCCCTGCCAAAGTGTGCTAGACCTGTTTGAGATAAATCAAAGGATGAGCCAGTACTTTCTAAGGGTTTAATTAAGATAAATTAATCAGCGTTTTTATATATATTCATATTGGCCTATCTTATTCAGACAAAACTGCCTTCAGTTTATGTCAAATTATTTCTATTCAATTTGCTCTTTTTTCTATGTGGAGGATAGCAACAGGCCTGCTACTTGGATGAAAAATACCTTGAACTGAACATGATCAAATCTTGCCCATAAAAGTGTGTGTGATCCATTAACCTATTTTTATTTCATGCAGGGAATATTACATAAACTTCTGCAAAAAATTAGATTAAATATAAGTTTCATGTATTCCCTAATTAATGGAAATGGAAAATGAAAATTAAGTGAATTTATCACACCAGAGAAGAATTATTTAGAGGTGGAAGTGACGGATTGTCTGGTCATTCAGCCTGTTAATCATATTTAAATTTAATGTTATAGTATAACATATGTCAAAAGCACTAAATCCCAGCAAGACCTGTCCAGGAGGTTGGTATTAGACAGCATCAAAACAAGCCTGCGATGCGTTCACGATCATAAGATAAAATCGTGTGGTTTTAGTTTCTTGGCTCCAGTCTGTCTGTCTGGACTTTTGCAAAAGCAGATTCTTGGCTTTTTAATTTCACTGACAAAAAAAAAACTGTGTATGAGGAAATATCCTCCACAGTTTAGAGCTTGTAACTTGCAAAACAGCGACAGGTTCCTGTGTTTTGCTAGCTAGCATAACGGCCTGCTAGCAAAACAGTGACTAACAATAACAGTAACAGTCTTAACTAACTCTTCATGAACACTGTTCACTAAAATGTCAGTTAAATAACCTTTTCTGCACACGAACAAAACATATGAAATAAGTTTACGTTTACGTTTACTGGGCAAAATATACTTCTATCTTTCCTGCCCGGCTAGCTGGCTAACAAGAAGTCAGTTAATGTTAGCTAGCCACGACAGACATTTATCTTCTTACCTCGGATATTCGGCTTGAAGTCACACTCACAGCTCTCTGATATGGTGCAGTACAGTTTCTGGAAAACGCCGCAGACCGGGTTATAAAGGGATAAAAGCAGCACACACAGGACGGCCAACATTTTGGCTGCCAACTGGCAGACAGGAAAAACCGACTGGACCTTCTTCCTAACGGCGACCGGCCGGTTTGTAGTTTTTCTACTTCCATGAGGGAGTCCAGAAACACGTAACGAGGTGACGGTTAGGACTACATTTCCTAGAAAGCATGGCGTCTGGCGTGAGGCGTGACGTATAGGACATGTTGGAGGATCACAGTCCAGATAGGACAGCTGTTAACAGCTGGAACAACACCAAAGCTTAAAAAATTAGTTGATTAATTGATTTTTCAACGGCTAAATAAATCGTTAATATTTTGATAAGTGATTAATTGTGTTTTACTGGAGCGTAATGAATTCACTTGAGAAAAAAATTCTAACAAACAAAATTCTTTTAAAGAAAACCTCTGAGATAATTATGTTGTTAATTCAGAAAAACAGAGCAGCAGCAGGAATCTTTTTTTATTTTTAATTTTTTTTAAGAAAACTTTTCTCTAAAATTTCAACAAAGTAATAATTAATTCTGAAAAACAGCAGGAATTTTATTCATTTATTTTTTAAGAAAAATTTCCCCCAAAAATTAACAAGATAATTATCTCAGAATTACAGAGCAGAATTTTTTTTTTCTCAAGTGAAAGCATTACACTTCCTTAGTTTTGCATCAGTTATTATGATTTATGGTTTCAGCTTCTCAAATGTGAATATTCGTCTCATTAAGAACTACAAGAAGCACTTGATCGCAGTGATTCCCAATATTTTTGTCGATGCAATTTTCATGTGTTGTAATATTTAAAAGAATAGGTTACATCTAAAATCAAAAGCAAAGTGTCTGTTCTATTTCGAAGAGAATAGTGGATGCCGATTACTTTCGTCACTTTCAACTTATTTCAGATAAAATTGTGGTTTTTCCTCATTTAAGTGGAAGGGTACCAAGAATTTTGCCACACCTGTATATGTAGATATATTTTTTAAAACTTATTTATTTCTTGGGACATCAAGAGAAACACTTTAGGATTCATTAAGAGAGAGGAAGTCTTAGGCTTTGGAGTAACCCGAGTTTGGAAAGGTTGTTGTGTTTAACTTCCTGCTCTGGCACAGATTCATTTGTGATCACACCATGTTACACCAAAACACGTCAGACAGCGCGAAATTTACGCCAAATTTCTTCAGGTAAGTGTGAGAAATGTGTTTGTGTTTCACACCATGCAGCATGAGTCAGATCTCATTTCAAATACACATTTGCTTTAGTGGAAGCAGAGAAATGAGCATCAGACCTGTAAGTGACAGATGTCCAATAAACCGGCGCCACAGTGAGGTACACACCTTTATTTACATTTCACATTTCAGATAAATATTAGACATTAATACTACGTACGGTAATAGAAATGTTGTGTACCTGTGTGCTGTGCTTGTGTGGTCTGGGTCAGTTCACTCACTTCCTTTCATTTCACAATAAGAGATACAGAGTGTGTGATAATGGAAACAAGTAACCAGTCATCCCAGATTACATTAAATATTCTCTTCCATTTAGAAAATCCTAATGATTAACACATTACAATAAACATAATACAAAACATGTCATTATAGAAATCTAAGTTGTAGATATAATGTTATTCTGTTATTGGGTTGTACAATATGACATACAGTTGGTGCACTTGTTGATTTAGGGAAGGTCCAGCCTTCAGGCAGACATAAAAACATTTCTATACATTAAACTCACAGGCTGAGGCTCCACCTCATCTCAGTAACAATTTCATGAGAGCAGATCTTCCTCGTTTTTTTCTGCAGAACAGAAGCATCGAACCACAACGACCCCCGGCCCAGTACCGCTGATATCTCATGCTCACATTATAGATAAAGTCCTCCGGCAACACACCTAAACATATTAAATAAAGGATGCTGGCACAAGTGGATGAAACATTAAAGTTCAGAATGTATTTTGTGGTAAATGAGAGAGTGATGAGGACGGTTCCTCCAGAAACTCCTGATTCCACTTATTCGACAGCTCGGACTTTGACAGGGAGTTGTAAAATTTAAGCTTCGCTCTTCCTTGAGTCAGATCAGTTGAGGCTCAGTTTCAAAGGCGCTGAAACAATCCTGCTACGAGAATTTAACCGTAAGCCGACTTCATCCTGCTGAAGTGCTTCTGTTCAGGAGTCTGAATCCCAACAAGCTCCAGAGAAGCAGGTGAAATGTTTCAAGTATCTGTCTCTTACATTTGGGCAAATCTTGACTGACAAAGGTGACGTACTGTCTTGAGTCTGCTTTAGCCTCCCTGTTCGGAGCCTTCCCTCCAGCCGCTCTTGAGCAAGGCATCATCCCAGCTGCTAGTGGGAGCTGATCAGTGTCCAACAGACCGTCCCATGTAGGACCGAGAACACGACCGGGCACTCGTCCAGCGTAAACAGTCAATATAAACAGGTCTTGGGTCAGTGCGACCTGACAGGCGGCTCCAGCTTGTTGGACAGGGCGGTAAGCACCTGGTCAAACTTGGCGTATCGCAGGGCCTGGTTCTCCGTGGCTCCCCTGCTCCCCCACAGCAGCCTCATCTGGAAGTCGGTCAGGAAGAGCTCAAGGACCTCGGCCTGTTCCTGGAAACCTGCAACGTCACCACCACAGCGTCTTATCAGGGCAATCAGATTAATATTGATCAACAAAACACTAGAGCGCTGAGTTTGTTTCTTACCCTGTAGTTTGCTCTCGGCATTGGACCGGTAGATGCCGCCCAGCTGTGCGATGGTCCTCGCCGCTCCCAGGTGGAACATGACCACGTCCACACCGACTTCCACCGTCTCCCAGGGCTCCGTCCCCTCACCCACCGCCACACTCTTCTCCAGCAGAGACAGGAGGGGCAGGACGTGGGGGAAGGTGGTGTTGGACAGCGGACAGCTTTCTGGAGGACAGACACACAGACAGTCAGTGTCTCTGTGAAAAGACAGGTGTGCTTTACAAAATGACCAACAGGAGTCACTGTTTGACCACGTCTGCGGTGTTGTGACGTGTTGTAGGACTTCTACCTCTCCCGTCATTCAGGCTCTTCATGAACGGCCTCAGACTCTTCTCGTAGAGAATAGCGCCCTCTGTGTGCCGCTGCCGTAACGCCATCCACGTCTGCTCCAGACGGGACACCTGACACACAGAGAGACAGGAAGTAAAACACGGCGGTACTGGTTCAGCAGATGCAGGGATGCCCACCCCCCAATCACCCCAAGTCAGAAGATGAAAGGTAGATGGTTTATTAGTATTCATCGAGAGAGAAAGAAAGAAAGAGTCAAAAAACATCCACAGGGACAAAAAACAACCACAAAGAGACAAGAAACAACCAGAAAGAGACAAGAAACAACCACAAAGAGACAAGAAACAACCACAAAGAGACAAGAAATGACAACAAAGAGACAAGAAACGACAACAAAGAGACAAGAAACAACCACAAAGAGACAAGAAACAACTACAAAGAGACATCAGTGCAGCGTCTGTGTGATGATGTTGTGTGATGTCACCTGCGGCAGCTCTAAGGCTCTCATGACGGCAGCGAAGCCGAACATGTTGCCCATGGTGCTCTTGAGCTCGGCAGCGATCTGGATGATTTTATGAAGCAGACCGGCTCGTTCCTCGTTCGTCCCCGTGCAGCCCAACACGTCCACGGCCAGCATGATCGCCATGGTCTGGAACCTGCGGGGGACACGGACCTTCAACTTATAACTTCAGCTCGCATCACACCCAGATCAGACTGACGAGGTCGTCTGCTCATCATTCAGGAAGTGTTCCTCACCTCTCCAGCAGGTCCAGTCTCAGCTGTTGGCCGTGTGGCAGCGTGAGCAGCTCCATCCCAGAGCCGACTCCCATCATCCTTTGCATCTCCGGCGTCACCTCCAGAATTCTGGCCATCTGGGAAACATGGACACATGACTGTAAATCAAATATCGACTCTCCTTCTGAGGTGTTAAAGTGAAAGAAACTGAAGAGGGAAACCAAAGAATCAAATCCTTTACAGTATCAATAGTTTGCTAATAAAAAGAGATATTGATTAGAGCAGCCTCTGACAGCACCTTGCAGTCAGCCTTGGTGATGTGTTTGGCCGCCGTCCTGGGGTCGATCTCGGCCAGCAGCTCCTTCACCCTCCGCAGAACGCCGACCTCCAGAGGTTTATTCTCCTTGGGCATCAGCGGCGACTGGTACCCGCTCGGTTTGAAAGAAGAAACCGTCTCCACCACCGGCGAGAAGTTCGCGTTCCCGTCCTCCACCCTCAGCGGGTCGAGGCCCGCCGACCCCTCCTCCGCCCGCAGCCTCTCCACGTAGCTCTGAGGGCCGGGGTACAGCTCCGTGTAGCAGCTCCCATCGGTGTCCGAGAAAGGGGAGTCCTGGTTCGGATGAGGCTGGGGTCTGTCGTCACGCTCTCTGTGAAGGGTGCTGTTCGGGGAGGTCGGGGGCGGGGCGGTATCCGAGCGCCTGGGGAAGGACGGCGATGGAGCCACGCTGGCTGCCCCGCTACTGCAAGGGCTTCTGGACTGTGGGGCTGGAGACGGAGGAAGAGACGGGAGAGAAGGATATCTATGAACTCTAGCAACAACTTTTCAAGAAATTCTGTTAAAAATGGACGTGAATATTTCGTCCACAGTCTCATTGTCTTTAGCAAACAAACAGGAGGAAATATTGCAGTTGTAGGGGACTATTTTCAGTGGCGGATTAATGTACATCTGGTGCTTTAGTGAGTATTTAGAGCAACATGAGTTTGATTGTTTTTAAAGCTGCATTAGGAAACTTCAGACATTGGTAATGTGGTAACTTGGGTTAAAGTTGTGTCACTGAAACAGCCTCAACACGACTGAGACACTTTCTAAGACAAAACAATGAGACAAAGAAAAGATAAATACATTTTTTACTTTTTTTTTTAACTGTTTAGGATTTTAATCTCAAACTGATACGACTCTACAACGCTGGCTGAGAAAACAAAGAAAGCTCAGTAACTAATGAGACATGAGGCTTAACAGTACAGAGCAATGTGGGCTCACTATTTGGCAAGTAACAGGTCACTGTTGCCGTTTTTATCCAATGTGTTATAACAGCTTATAAGTTCTTTATAAAGTGTTAACAAGCTAATCAATAAAGTAGTTATAAATTAGTCACAAATCCATTATGAGGGTCGTCTTATTGTAAAACATGGACTTGTACATAAAAAAAACCTTTTTAAATGCAGCTCGTCTTATTTCATGACAGGATCCGTCACTTCAGCTTCTGTTTGTGTTAATATGTGATTGATCTGCCTCATTAAAACAATTTAAAGGAAAAGGAGGAGAGATTGTGGAGTTCACACACACGTGTTTGATTACACAATGTGACGACCTTCAACTTACAACTTACATCACACTCAACTCACAACTCGACCGCCATGACTAACAAGACTTTATCTCTGTAGGTCCAACGTTAAGATTTTACATTTTATTTCAGAATTGTTTTTATTTTCTTTTTGAACCAGTTGTTTTTATATATATATGTGTATATATATATATATATATATATATATATATATATACACATATATATATATATATATATATATATACACATATATATATATATATACCGTATATATATAATATATATATATATACCGTATATATATATATATAAATATAATTTAAAAAAAAAAAAAAAAAATATATATATATATATATATATACATATATGTATATATATGTTTTTTAGAATTTTTTTTGCTGTAATCTATTTTTTAAATCAAATAAAACTTTTTTAGTTCTTTAATTTCTTCTAGTATTTGTCACAATTTTCTTTTTTATCTGTAAAATTGCATATATTTTATTGCTGCTTCTGTGTTTTTTTTTCTTGTTTTAATCCTGTGTTTATAAAGACCACTGCTCACCAAAATAAAAGCACACTGGATGTGCTGGAGCTTAGATTAACATAACAAAAATAAAAACAATGAGCATCCGTACGCTGACATCAGAGACCTTTAACAACCTTTAAACCTTTCTGTGTAAAACAGTGTGATATCACAGCAGCTATTTCACCTAAAAATCATTAACTTAAAGGACAAAGAGGAAATGTGATTAAAACATGAGTAAATCAAAGAAAAGAAATATCTCCTCAATAATTTGCTTTTGCTCCACATTTACCTGCAGCTGCTGCTTGATCTTATCTCAGTACTACATCGAAAGTTCAAGCTCAGCGTTCAACACGTGAGTCTCTGAGTCTCCCCGAGTTGCCCTTGTGTAACTGAACTGAACTGCTGCTGCATACCACAAACACACACACACACACACACACACACACACACACACACACACACACACACACACACACACACACACACACACTCTGAACTTTGGTCCTATTACCTGCCAATCTGCTGGCAGGGTGGGAGGCTGCAGGACAAAAAGCTCATGTTGAAACGTGAAATGCTCTGAAACACCAGGAAGCTCCCAGTGAATGTTCATCATCAAACCATCAAGAGTTTCTAGAAGCTCCTCAAGCTCTGCGCCTGTTAACAGGTATGTTAATCTGAAGCTGATGTTTCTTGGTCTGGAGTATCACTGTGATGTTTACGTGCATGAACGGAGAGTTCGGCTAAACCCTGAGTACTTGCAGATGGTGGTTAGAGTATCAAGGTCCATCAGAGGCAGATGGCGACAAGCTCAACAACAGTTCTGCACTTTATGAACGCACGGAACAACCTCGCTACAAACCTAAAGCTCAGCTTATAAACTGTGAGAAGAAAATCCCAAGTGTAGAAGTTTGGACGCGCAGACTTGGGACATCTAATGAGACGGATTCAAAACCAAGACCTTAAAGCAAGAACACTGAGGAAACGTTTCTGACGTAGAAATGTAGGAATGTCCCACTTTTATCTCTTTATTCAGAGAGAAAATACACAGGTAATCTTGGATATTTAATGCATTTAATTTAGATTATTATAGATATTATAATTTGTTTTAAAAAAGCATTACCATTTGAACATAAACTGTAGTTTAAAAAACTTTTACTTGCATAGAAATCATTTAGTCAAAAATATGCTTTTTATTTCAAATGTGCCAAAATGTTTTATTTAAGAGTTTCAAATCATTTTTGAAGCATTTGTAGCTGATTATCTCTTATTATCTTTGTGAAGATAAAGCTGAACATTTTACTGACGACTGTGGTTCTAATTCTTCTTCAGCAGGATTTTGTAAAAAAGCTCCTTCAAACTTCAAAGGCAGCTGCTGTTAAATCCCCTTTACAGTCCGACACCACTATCATTACCGTGTGCCATGAACACAAAGCTGTGAAACCTGAGACAGGGGAACGTCTACTTAATGCAAACAGATTTTCTAAACCTCTGGGGACTTAGTGGCAGGAATTCCCACAATGTGTAGTTATGCAATCAGGAAACTGTAACCGAGCTGAGGGGAAATCTGGGGAGTTATGCAAGTATTGGAGCAGTGTGCCCTCAGTTTGCTGACAGAATAATGAAAACCCTTTGTAGAAAGACTTGTTGTAGTGTGCATCAGGTTTGTTTTTACTGCACTTGGATGAATTTTCTATTAAGGACAGATCTAACTTTCTCTTGTCGGACTCTCTCTTTCAGAGATGTACCGAACTGCCTTGGTAGCGCTCGCAGTGCTGCTCTGCTCTGCGCCCCCGGTGAATGGAGGGAAGGTCTTGGTGTTCCCTGTAGATGGGAGCCACTGGGTCAACATGAAAGTCATCATCGAGGAGCTCCACTCCAGAGGCCACGAGATCACAGTGCTGCGGCCGTCAGACACCTGGTACATCAAGCCAGAGTCGCCTCACTACAAGTCCATCACCATAAACTCCTCCGCTGGTTTCGATGAGAAACGCTTCGGGTCATTTGTCACCACGATGCTGAACTTGCGACGGGAAGGCGCGTCACTCTGGACGCGGATGTCTCTGGAGTACGAACTGATCACCCAGTTCTATCAAATGCATAAGAAGGTGCTTGAGATGGTGGGGGACATATTTGACAATCCTGAATTGATGCAGAGCCTCCACGATGCCAAGTATGATATGGTTCTGACAGATCCAGCGATCGGCGGAGGGGTTCTTCTGGCTCACCGTCTGGCTCTTCCACTTGTCTTTAATGTGAGGTGGACTATTCAGGGTGAGGGGCATCAAGCGATTGCACCATCCCCCCTCTCCTATGTCCCTTTACCAGGGATAGAGCTGACTGACAAGATGACATTTACCCAGCGGCTCAAGAACTTCCTGTACTACTTCTTTACATGTTTTCAAATTTGGTACGTCACAGACTCGAACTACAAACCTTTTGTCCATCGTTACTTCGGCAGCGACGTACATTACATGGAGCTGTTCCAGGCAGCAGACATCTGGCTGATGAGGAACGATTTTACCTTTGAGTTCCCGCGACCGACGATGCCAAACGTCGTCTACATGTCAGGATTTCAGTGCAAACCCTCCAAGCCCCTGTCCAAAGAACTGGAGGATTTCGTGCAGAGCTCTGGGGAACATGGCGTCGTTGTTATGACGCTGGGAACCCTGGTGGCAAAACTTCCGGAGGACGTCGCCGAGGACATCGCAGCTGGTTTCGCCCAACTTCCTCAGAAGGTGATCTGGAGGTACCAAGGCAAAAGGCCGTCCACCCTCGGCAACAACACCTTACTCCTGGACTGGCTGCCTCAAAACGACCTCCTGGGTCACCCCAAGACCCGAGTGTTTGTGGCCCACGGAGGCACCAATGGAATGCAGGAGGCCATCTACCACGGCGTCCCCCTGGTCGGCCTGCCCCTCATGTTCGACCAACATGACAACTTCTTCAGAATGAAAGCAAGAGGCGTGGCCAAAGTCCTGGACATCGCAACCCTGAACAAAGACAACTTCCTGGAGGCGCTGGAGGAGGTGCTCTATGAGCCGAGCTACAGGGAGAAGATGACGACACTGTCCAACCTCCACAGAGACCAGCCCATGAAACCACTGGATCGCGCCATTTTCTGGATTGAGTTCGTCATGAGGCACAAGGGCGCTCCGCACCTCAGGACAGAGTCTTATAGGATGTCCAGGATCCAGTACTACTCGATCGACGTGGTGGCATTTCTGCTGGCTGTTAGTTTGCTAGTATTTACTGTTTTTATCTCCGCAACAAAGTTTTTGTGGCGCAGAGTGTTTTCTAGAAGCAAAGTCAAGAAAGAATGACGAAGGTGCAGCGAGATTGTTTGTGTCACATCACACGAGTGAACTGTTGTGTTCTGTATTTTGTGTCAGTCTTTCACTGGTGTCCTAACGTGCGTAGTGTAGCTGAAGTGTGTAGCGTGTAGCTGAACGTAAACACAAACCTCATAAGGTCTTGTGAGCCGTCGTGTTTCTGTTTGTCATCTCAAAAATCTGATCTGAGCCAAGTAATCAGTTTTTAGGGATTATGTTTTTATTTTGAAGGATTTTGAATATTTTTCTTAGTCTCATAAACTAAATGCACTTGAAGATAAATGGAATAAAATAACTGGCACATGTATCCTGTGATTGTCTATTACTAAGGTTGGGCAGTAATTGAATATTGTTGATCGTCTTAATAATAATAAAAAGTTTTTTCTTCATAACAGTGGAACTCATTTCTTTACAAACTGTGATTATTTTATATGTATTTTTGTATAAATTTCAAAGATCTGAGGAATTTATCATTATCATTATTATTTTTATTATTATTATTATTACTATTATTATTATTATTATTATTATTATTATTATTATTATGTGCCACTAATCTTCAAATAAATAGTAAACCAGAATCACCGCCTCGTAGTCGTTTCCTCTAGGAAATATGGTCAAAACCTTCCTTTCCTGTGCTACAGCAGAACATTATGATGTCACAGTGAAGTTGACCTTTGACCCTTTGGATATAAAATGTCATCACTTCATTTTTATCCTCATTGACATTTGAGTTAAAATGTGTCATAATTAGTGTATGAATTCTTGCGTTATGGCTACAAATGTGTTTTGGGAGGTCACCGCGACCTTGACCTCTGACCTCTGACCACCAAAACATAATCAGCTCATCCTTGAGTCTAAGTGAATGTTTGTGCCAAATTAGAAGAAGTTCCCTGGCGGCATTACTGAGATATCACATTCACAGTTGACTGCAGTATCTTTGTATACAGCCTCTCTTGTAATTTGTAATCTTATTTTAGCTTTTTCTTATTTTAGCTTTTTCTTATTTCAGCTTTTTCTTATTTTAGCTTTTTCTTATTTCAGCTTTCTCTTATTTTAGCTTTTTCCTTATTTCAGCTTTTTCTTATTTCAGCTTTTTCTTATTTCAGCTTTT
>NC_079368.1:28562355-28564855 GCF_021018895.1 Seriola aureovittata | reverse complement strand
GTAACCGTTGCGGCTTCAAATTATTTCCACGGCAGAGGGCCACATTCCCAGAGTCCTCTCTGTGGGCCGGCCTGATTGAATTAGAACCTGAGTGCCGTGTGTAGAGGATCAGAGCGGCGCACAGAAACAAGCTCCCAGTGAACCCTCTCTGAAACCGGGGCCGCCGCCGCCGGGAACAGAGAGCGTGTTGTTGGACAAAGGGAGGCGAGAGCGTTGGGTGAAAATAGGTTTGAGGCCGTGTTAAGAACGAGCTTACCTTCACATACTCTCCGCTGCTGTCTGTCAAGTCATGGCGGCTGAAACACACAAGAAACACAAGCGTGAGAAGTTTCACAGCTAAATGCATGTATCCTCTTTATGCTAATGCATTTTGGACACTGTAAGTCACGGAGACAGGACGACCCCAGGTCAGCTGGACGTCCCGCACACGAAGGCGCCGGGACACTCTGTATCTCTGAAGCCATTTGTGCGTTACAGAAACTTAAGCCGCGTCCACACGACCATGTTTTCATTTGTCCGTCCAGACGACTGTTTTAGCTCCGTATCAGAAACGATCTCCCTCCACACTCACACACCTGAGAACACACACACACACACACACGTGACCGTTCACTGGCGAGCCGCTGTAAACAGGAAGCAGATTGTCGACTCTGCAGTTGGTTAGTCGCACAAAATACTACAAACGAGGAGCAACACAGACAGTTATCATGTGTTAACATGCAGAATCTAACTGAACAGCACCTGCTAGCAAACACAACAGATTTTGAAAACAACACAAATTGACAAAACAGGAAGATGTGGACACAAATTAAAACAAACATAAACACGTGAAAGATGAATAAAAACTACACGTCTTGTAAGCTAGCATGTATTGTATGTATTTGGCCTCATGTGTGAAGCAGCAGCTCTGGTGTTTGTTTATGTGACAGAGATAATAATTACGTTTATCCGACGCGAGTAATGTCTGAAACGTGTCCCTGGCGAGTCTTCTATGTAGCGAACACTTTATGTCGGGTGAGCTAAATGCTAACGCCAGCATGCTAACACGATGATTGGTATTTTCTTTAGTATTTCTGTTGATATATCTCATTGAATAAGTGAAAGATTTGACCTGCTGGTGGCGCTAGAGGGCATTTGACCAAATGATAGAAATGATAGATGTTAAGAACGTGGACCAGAGTGAACTGAACCCAGCTAGCATGCATGGCTAAAGAAACGTGTGAACTGCTCTGTTATTGGTTCCCACGACTCGTTCTTGTGACATTTCCATCTGCAATTACAACTAAAACCGTAGAAGTTGTTCTGCTGCTGTGAATCCAGTCCGTTGGAGAAGCTGTGCTCTTTGTTCTGGCTGCAGATGTTTCGTCATGTTTCAGGATTTCATCAGGTTATTGTTTCAGATTTGTATTTTAATGGCTTCAGACAGCTCTTGGGTTGTTTTCAAGTTGTTGTGTAAGTTGTTCCTTGTATGATTTTCTTTTGTAATAAAAATCTTTTCCTCTTTCAGTCTGATTTCTGACATGTTTTGTGTTGTGTAACTTTGGTTGTGTCAGTCAGAACATACAGAAACTGATTATTGGTATCATTACACTCTATATATGTTGAACTGTGTGTTTTCCTGTGGACAAATTTCACACTTTGTAATTACTAAAAGACAGAAGTTAATTAAAATTCATTAATTGAATGTGTGCACTGTGTGTTTTTTTTTTTACCAATAATTAGAAGTTGATCGTTCTCTCCAGGGAGCTTCATTGTAAATCATTAAGAAGGTTTAGGGTCAATAAAACAGGAAGCGCTGCACTACACCTCAGTCTACTTCATCAGAACTGTGTGGGTGTAGTTTGACCAGATCTGACTGACAGTGGCATCTCCATGGTAACATGAGCAAAACAACCCAACAACCGTGATCAGATCCACATTCTGATTTTTATTGTGGTTGGTGGGTGGAAATGTGGAAATGAAAATACAACAAAAACGTCGTCTGAATAAAATCCTGTTTAAAATTGTCAAAACTTATGATTGAAATAAGGATGTGTGTGATCAATGATCTTTCTTATTAACTTCGGGTAAATGCAAAAGTTTTAGTTTCTATCTTCAGACACTTCAGACGCTTATAAACAAGTGTTTTTGATCTGAAATCTTTTGACTGATGAATTGAATGTGTTTATTACTGTGTCACATTAACAGACGTCCCACCCTCCAGCGACCCCTCAGATTTTAATTTGAACGATACTAATTTATGTTAAAGCTTCATATTTTCTTCTTCTGTGTTTTATTTGAAGTGTTGATCCATCAGAAGATATAAAAACCATCTCAGTGTAGTTTTACATCTCCTCTCTCAGGCTTCTCTCTGGAGCTCTAGTAACAACAGGTCGGTGAGCCAATCAGAAGAGAGGAGGCTCTGAGTCTCTCTTCTGATTGGCTGACTGTTTTCTGACTGATCCAATAAAAATAAAGCAGATTTCAGGTAAAAACACTCAGAGAAACCAAATCCTGCAAG